>NW_017100307.1:2298430-2299047 GCF_001263275.1 Habropoda laboriosa | reverse complement strand
GAGTGCCGAAGGGTTAATATTCCATCTGATCGAATTGAAACTCCATGTTTCGAAGCGTGAAAGTAAAGATCAAGATGGCGCCCGGTGAATAATCGAAAAACGAGTGGTTTTCTCGATGACGACATTAGCGGAAATATAGCCGCGTAACCGGCGAGAATTCTTGCATTAATCGAACCGTGAACGAGGTCGTGTTATGTTCGATGGGCGCCGCGTGGGTGGCAATGTATGAAATCGCGCGTGTGCCCACGTTACGGCGCATTATACGATACAAATGTATCGTAACAGACGAACCAGCAATTTGTAGCGGAACGGATCTATCGCGAGATACAGGTGGATCACACACCGAGCGCCGAACACACCACTGAGGACGCCGTCCTTTTAAATCCTCCGATCTCTAACGTACTCGAGGTTTATCGATCAAAACACGTTTCCCCGTGTATCCGTGTTCCCCGACGGGAGAACGACCCTCGCGCGTTAAAACGAAGATTCCTCGTTAAAAGCGGCCGTAAAGTGACGTAAGAATTTCGCAATATGGAAATGGAACGACCGGCGGTAACGCGATAGATACGCTAACGAGAGAGAAACCTCGGCGCAGAATTGATACGGTAATAATTTAA
>NW_017100307.1:2286130-2298386 GCF_001263275.1 Habropoda laboriosa | reverse complement strand
GCTCCGCGCAGTAAACAGAATTTTCTCTGATTACGTATCGCCCGTATCATTCGCGATTTTACGAGTCGCGGATCTTTTTCTCGCTTTTTCTCAATTTCACATTCCTTCCACGTCATTTTCCTTCGCCGTGAAATAAAAAGAAAACGTTTTTTGTTGGACGTTGTTGAAAAGAGAGTATCCACGCGTTCTGTCTTATTTCAGTTTTGCAACGCGTACGATTAACATCGTTCACACGCGACAGACTTAAGAGATCGGACTTCATAACGAACACGAGAATTTTAGCATACGCGGTACTTACACCCAGCGTGGAGAAAGCGGAAAGTCTGTCGGGATTTTTCTTTCGACAAATTCTACTACGACCCTAAACGATCGGTGTAATTGGATTTCGTAAGTTTTTTTCGTGGATCGCTGGTTACACGAGATCTCGACGCGCGATAAGTTGAAAGCCGTGTCGTCGTTTTCAACGGGGATTATTTCTCGATGACACGGTCGCAGGACTTAATTTCGCCGTTTCATTTCCACACCGTGGCGAAATGTTGTTTCTACGAAAACGTCCCGATGAATACAACGGGAATTAATTTGCAAGTTTAACGAGACTTTAATCGCGACGAAACATTTTACAACGGTGTATGTGCATATGTGCGTATGCACGTGTCTCTCTCTTTCTACAGTTGAACTGAACGAAATTTTTACATTGGAGTATGTTAAGTGAGCCGTCACGCGTATATTCGAATTACCCGTTTGATTTATCTGGCCGCGTATTAAGTGTATCGCGTTTAATCTGTCTGGGATCGGTATTAAAAACGTTGCACGCTGCGCGCGGGGACTTTCTTGCATTTACAATTACGAAACAGGCAACCGTCGTAAATTTGTCCCTCGTATATCCGAACAGCGAATGAGCCATGGAAAACCAGCAGTTTTTGCATAATTATTGCCGTGTATACGAAAACGTGGTCTCTCGAGATAGGTGGGAGAGAAAGCGAACGTTGTAAAATTGCTGGATCGATGCTAATTGCTTATAATTGACATTGCTGCTGCCGCCCGTGTGTGTGTGTGTATGCGTTTACCATTCTGGATCCATTGAAGATCGATACGTAAATTATTTCACGATGTTTCCCACTTTCAATGGATTAACCCTTTCACTGCTCTTGGCGCCTATACGCGGCTCGAACATATTTTCTCGCGCTGCGACCTTGGCGCCTATAGCCGGTGCGAATATTTTCTTGTATACTGTGCGCTTTTGGCACACTTTCATCTTAATTATCGTAGACGATAGACGGTCAATCGAGGACGCAAAATCTTTCGTTTCGGCGTTTTTTAATTTTTGGAAAAATTTTGAAATTTATCGTTTTAAAATTTTTAGTTATTAAATTATGGTGGAAGTGCGCAAAGGATAAAAATTGAGGATTAAATTAAGGCAAAAGTGTGTCCAAAGGCGCCAAGGGCGCAACGCGAGAAAATATTTGAAACGCCTATAGGCGCGAAGGACACAATGTGGGAAAATATTCAAAACGCCTATAGACTCGAAGAGCACAGCGCTAGAAAATGCTGAAACGCCTATAGACTCGAAGAGCACGGCGCGAGAAAATATTTGAAACGCCTATAGGCACCAAGGGCACAGCGCGAGAGAAATGTTGAAACGCCTATAGGCACCAAGAGCACGGCGCGAGAAAATATTTGAAACGCCTATAGGCACCAAGGGCACAGCGCGAGAGAAATGTTCGAAACGCCTATAGACTCGAAGAGCAAGGCGCGAGAAAATATTTGAAACGCCTTTAGGCACCAAGGGCACAGCGCGAGAGAAATGTTCGAAACGCCTATAGGCACCAAGAGCGCGAAAAAATGTCCAAACGCCTATAGGCACCAAGGGCACAGCGCGAGAGAAATGTTCGAAACGCCTATAGGCACCAAGAGCGCGAAAAAATGTCGAAAAATGTAAGATTACTTGGAACTGGAAGATCCGAAACTGCGCAACGTAGGTTAGAATTTCTTTCCCGAAAGAAAGCTGCAAGTTAGCAATCGAGGATGAAGGATATTCGGCGAGTCACAGAGAGGAAAGGCTCGTGGAAGGAGAAGACGAACAATATTTTCGCGGTTCGAGCGGTCGCGATCACAGGTTTCTCGGAATATAATTCACAGCGATAATGCGAAAGGAAGTAACACAGGCGCAATTTGTCCTCGTCGCGGTGGCGTCGCGGAGGGATCAACGTCGTAAATCAGGACTTTATTTTCGAAGGGCGGGTGGGTGAAAAAAGGTGGAAAAGAAGATGGTTGATACTCGTGTATACCGGAGCGGAAGATTATATACCCCGAGAAACAGATGTTCCACCAGGAGTGCCTTAATTAAGAGGTAATTATTTATCCCGTATGCATGGAAGAAGTACTTAAGTGACTTTCTTTAATGCGTCCAGCAATTAATACAGCACTGGCGGAGACCGGAAGTGTGCAGTACACCCTCGTAATCGCGTTTCTTCGATGGGATACGAAGTTTGCGTGCGTTCACGCGAGATACAGCTTAACGGTGAACGGATTTTTGCGGGAATTAATTACGAGGGGGAAGCGATCGGTAAGAACGATCGAGAAATGTTGTTTCGGTATGGCCGATGGGGTTGTGGAGCGCGTGTGCTCGTTAAAACAAACTCTAATTTTACACGTCGCTTATCGAGCGACACGAGGCGCTGCACTCGTAAACCTCTTCACGGTGGCCGCCATCACGGTTCGCGCCATCTTCTACCCATTTTTCTTCCTGCCTGACAGATTCTGCCCGCGACATTCCGATGTTCGGTAACGAAAACTCTTTCCAGGCACCATGTCGCCTTCCTATCTTTTATTTCTGTCGTACCGCGTTGCCGCGCTGCCACTTCCAATTAATCATTACGAAATCTTCCGTTGGGTAGCCTGTGTTTATTTAATTACTCCAAAAAGAATGCTTCTCAGTCGATATGAAGCGTGTACCTTTAGATTATACGTGATTTACTGCTCGCCTTTTTCTGTATATTTCATATTCCGGTGCTTTGCACGGAAGATTAAACGAGTTAGGTTAGAAAATTAATTACTAATGCACCAGTGGTGTGGATTCTTGTCGCAGGTGATTGGTTCCTTTATTTCGACAGGTGAAATGAAACTCAGGTGTTTCGATAAGCTGCGATCAGTCAAATTTCAATAGGGTGATTCTAGCAACTGGGCCCAGCTCTGTTCATGCTATAGCTCTGTAGAGCCCAAGCTAAAAGCTCTACAGTTCCGTCCAGGCTGTATCACAGCACTTTTTATTTTAGATACAATCACACGTTGTTTTTTTCGCAAAAATTCTTTTAGAGGCATTCTGCAAATTAAGTTCTCAACTTGGTACGGCTCAGGCTAAGCTCTGTAGCTCCGTCCAGGCTATATATCCCTGCACTTCTTATTTTAGATAGAATCACACAATTCTTTTTTGCAAAAATTCTCTCGGAGTCATTCTGCAAATTAAGTTTCCAACTCTGTATGGTTCAGGTTAAATTCTGCAGCTCTGTCCAGGCTAACAGCTCTGCACATCCCAAGTTAAGATCTGTAGCTCCATCCAGGCTATATCGTTGCACTTTTTATTTTAAATTAAATCTGCGACGAATAAGTTGTGCACTCAGCAGTGCACACGTCAATAGACCCATCGATCTCCATTAAAATCCTCACACCACCTTCAAACTTTCCGTCGCTAGCACACCCAACTTTAGTGTCCTAGACAGGACACATCAAAGGCGGGGCCATCTAGTACACAATAGTACCTGTTATTAATTCACTCGCCATTTATCCTCTCGCGTGTTTCTCACTATGATTCACCGGCTAGTGTCACCTGGGTAGATTGGCCAACGTATGGTCGAGGTGCTAATTTAACCCGGCGAAATTGTCGCGTGCACCGTAATAAGGTGTCCCCATTGTGCGCACGGTGGGAATTTGTTTCCATTTTCTTCGAGGCATTAGCACACACACGCGAGCTTTCTTCACGCGTTGCTGCGGTGGTGGCAATGGCACAATGAGGAGACGCGACGAGACGGGGCGAGAAGAAGCCTGCCTCTCGGCGAATTAATGCCGGGGACCCGGTTTTGCACGGGGTTGAACGACGCGACCTTACGGGTAATTGGACGTCGCAGGTTGCCACTTAACGGTGACTCATCGTTGAGCTCGCGCTGGATTATCTCGCGCAATCTGTGCTCTCGATGGGACACGCGCGGCGATAAATCGCCCCGGAAGAAATTGCTCTGCCCTCGTGGAAATATAAGCGTTTCACGCGCGGGGAGCTGAGCCGCGCGCATCGATTACCCGCGCGGTAGCTAACTCTCTCGTGTAAATTATTTAAACGATGCACGCTGGATGAAGGAGCGAAGAAACGGTTAATGGGCAGCATCGTCACGATTTCCCTGTGTTTCCGAATTAAAAGAAGGACGATAAATTATCGCGACGTGGTGGCGACTAGCACACAGGCCGAAGCAAGATCGTGGCGAGTATATACGAGTTGAACGTATTTCCTGCCATCAGCGTGTGTTACTCTTATTATTCTTATGGCAAATCGCAAGTATCGCACACGTAACCAACCTTTCGTTAAAACGTAAAAGTGGAAAAATTACGTTGGCTGCAGAGAGTTTTTATAATCGAACAAACTTGTCGATTCGAGATTTATGAAGCTTTTAAGGATAATTAATTGGAAGGTGTAGCGCGGCGGAGGATTCTTTTTATATTAACCGTTTGAGTACCAGGGGTAATTGAAAACACACTATCGAAAAATGCCGAACAGCGCAGTAGCGCTTGTCTTAATTGACGATTAATTGAAGTCAAGATGCACTGGGCGGTGTTCCGTAAGAAGATGGGTGACCGCTCCACATCTGTCTCTGGAAGCCGTGCTGCTGGTTTTATCGGGCTGAAATTTCACACACAAGTTAGTTCCATCCTTACGCACTGGGCGGCGTTCCGTAAGAAGATGGGTGACCGCTCCACATATCCGTCTCTGGAATCCGTGTTGCTGGTTTTATCGGGCTGAAATTTCACACAGACGTTAGTTCCATCCTTATTAACGTCTAGAAATTGTAAAAGTTCAACAGAAAAAATCCTTACCGCCAAGTTTGGGGTTCAAGCATGGTCGGGCGTCCTCGCTCATTCACCGGCTTGTTCTTCGGTTGTGGTGGTTTCGATGGAAAGTAGAAACCTGGTCTGATAAGGGGTATAAGCTGTAAAGCTAAGGCACCCTGAGTCCTTCTAAGGACGACCCGCGCTAGTTGTCTTAATTGATTGCGAAAAGAGCTAAGCGGCGCGATAGCGCTTTTAGTATTCTGTGTCGACGAAAAAAGACAGCGATGCGATGTAAATGCGTCAGAAAAGTTGAGCGCGCTATTTCGACAGACTGTGAGTGCACCGTCAGTTGTCCATAGCGTTTAAACGTACCGGGTCTTTTCGACACAAAATCTAAACAGCGCGATCGCGGTTAAAGACTCGTTTCTTATCGACAGGTCGTGAAATTCAGTTAACTTCAAGTTTAATTAGACTGTGTAATTTAATTCCTATTTATTAGACCTCTACCGTGTCGAAAGGCTTCGTCCTTTTGTTTTTCTCCGACTTTTTTCTTTTTGCTTCTTAAACGAGTTCTGTAATTGCTAAGAGTGTCCTGTTACCGATCGTCGACCACGGAGATAAGAGGAAAAATGACTTCTGTACCTTCGTTCTGTTATCTACCTCGGTGTTCTTCTTAACGCAAACTGTCGAAAGAAAGTACGACAACCGCACTGTCCAATTTACCGTGTTTGCCGGTCGGTGTACATCGGTACAGAAAGAAAGGAAAAAGAGATCACCTGCGTCGTGTGCTAAAACTTGGTGTTGCGCTCTTCGTACCGGTTACATAATTTGTCAATACCGGTTGCGACCTCTAAGCGGGCAGGTATTGTCGCCTGGTTGCAAAAATCTGAAATACTAGTTGCTAGTATTTGCCTCGGTTGTTTACAAGCAGTTGTAAAGGTTGCACAACCGAATGCCTAAATTTACGAGTACCGGGAGCTTTTCGCCAAATCTCGCCCTCCCCCGCGACGCGTATTTTACGAACTCCTCGCTCTCTGTCTCTTTTACGCGAAGATTTAGCGAGATACGCGGAGTGTTTTATTTCGAGGAAAATTATGAAGAATGTCAAAAAGTGTGTATATGTTCTTCAGTCGTTTTAATTTCTTAGCAGAGGTTTGCTGGTATTGGCGCAGCATATGCGGTTTTGAGTGTATCGTTCAGTGTGCCGTCGATTTTTCAGTGGGAGAGAATTTGTTAGGTTTGATCGGGTACGTGGGATGTTTTCAGCACTCTGGTTGTTATTTCTGGGATATTTTATTGCTTTGCTTAGATATGTGTATATACCTTTTATGAAGATTTGTGCAATTTGTTAGGGAAATGGAGATAACGAGGAGACCGCGGATATTTATGCACTTTGAATGTGTCAAAATGTGCAAATGAGATGTGTGAAGTATGAAAATATAATGTATGAACGTATTTAGAGAAAACTATGTGGAATATGAAAGAAGTATATTGAAAGCGTGCCACAATGGAGCCTTCGTTACTTAAACATGATTACAAATTAAATTACAGTAAGTTATAAGAACATTTTCTACGTTAGACATAGATTGTTGATAAATTATGCAAAATATGCAGTCTAAACGGTACACGATTAAAATCCTCTATAGAGTAGATCCCACTTCCTTATCAATTTCCTACGAAAACTTGCGTTTGCATGAACATTTACACTCTGACAACGAGTAAAATACCGTATTAAAAATAAATAAATTTTTGAAAATTTTTTAATTGCTTATAAAATTATTCAGTCAGACTTTATCGAAAAATATTCGTTCGGTTATATTAGGAGACCAACATATTAGAAATAAATAAATTTTTAAAAACTCTTCAATTGCTTCTAAAATTACATTTTCAGTTTTATCGAAAAATATTATTTAGTTTAGTTTTAATTTACTTTTTTAGTTGCATCGGTACACCAACATATTAAAAATAAATAAATTTTTAAAAACTCTTCAATTGCTTCTAAAATTACATTTTCAGTTTTGTCGAAAAATAAGAAATACTGTGCAAAAGAACCACCTATCAAATAAACCATAATTTTCACGAAACACCTCGTACAATCGACAGAAATTTCGCGCAAGTAAGATCTCGATGACGACACGACATAGCTGTCCGCGAAAAAGTCGCGGTCGTGGCGCTGGAGACCGGAGAGACGCACCGGTGACGTTCGCGTTTGTTGTGAACGCGGTGGAAGGAAGGCGAGTGCGTATTTCTGAAGCGGCTGACTCACTCGCCACCCACGCGTACGCTCACAAACACTCACGTCCAGCACGTACGAACGAACGAAAGGAGAGGAGCGCGAGAGATTTCGCGCACACGCGGGGCTCACCTTGCCTCACGTCTCTGCGGCGGCGGCCACGTATGCACGCGTCCCGATCTCGTGCACGCGAGGGAAGCTTTTTCTTTTTTCGACCTGAGCTTACGCAACCGACTTCGCGAGCATTATGCCAATATTCGGCAGCTCAGCGCTCGAAGAAAGTGTTTTACGATCGTGCAACCCGCTCGACATCCTCTTCGGCACCTTACTCCTCCTCTTGTTTCTTATCGAGGAGAAGGAGGAATACAGACGGCGGAGGGTTTTTTTTCTTCTTACCTGGTTCACCATGCGTTGATTATGTTGTTCACTTTGTTGCCGAGGCTGAAAAGAAAAAGTCGGACGTCGTTATTCTTTGACTGAAATCGACGAGGCTTGTTCTTTTGGTACATTGTTGTTGGAAAGGTTGATAATGTTGGGAAATTACAGCGCGGCGAGTGTAATTTGTGACGTAGCGGGGTTTTTGGTTCGAAAAGGGGCGTAACATTGAGAGAGTTTCTTCCTTGGTTTGTATCGGTGATTTTCGAATGTTTTTTTTTTTTTTCAACGTTGGAGAAAGTCTTTGTAGGTGAATGGAACGTATTTTAAAAGTGGTTGATACACGGATGTCGGTAAGAGGCTGTTGTGTGTTTGAGAGAGTGTTTGTGTAGGTAGGCTAGAGGTATTCGTTGACCGCATAATTCCTGAAACGCGCTCGCTCGAGAAGCCCGATCATCGATTGGAAACTAGTTGCGAACGTTCGTGTCATAACCGGCGACAGGACGCTATAAATAAACATTTACGATACATCGATCAACCAGGCAACAAGCGTTAAACGAACCGCGCAGCGCGATACCAATTAAAGACGAAAATAAGCGGCGGTGCGGTCGAGCGGGAGACCCGTTCCGTTCCGTTCCGGGAATATGGTAAAACGGTGCATTTGCATGGTGAATTTTAATGATTAGACCGCCTTTTCGCCGCACCGTTCTCGTTGCTGGTCGCGACTGACACGTATTTCAGAGTTTGTTGGAGAGTTGAGAATCGGGCAATTGAAGTATGTGATCGCTGGAGGATCGAGGCTGCAGGATCTTTGGTGCGCTGGAATATTGGGATGAGTAGGGAATTGGGGAGATTAGAGTATTGGGGAGCTTAGATAATTGAGCGCTTAGAAAATTTGGGCGAATAGTATCGGGACGTTGGAGAATTTGGGGACGTAGAGTATTGAGGCGCCTAGAGTATTGGGACGCTTAGAATATTGGGACGTCTTCAGTATCGGGGCGCCTCGAGTATTGGAGCTCTTAGAAAATTGGGGCGCCCAGATATTAGAGGCGCTTAGAACATTGAGACGCCTTGAGTTTCGAGGCGCTTAGTGTTGCAACGCCTTGGGTATTCGGGCGCTTAGAGAATTGGGGCGCCTAGAGTATTTTGACGCTTGGAGTATTTGGGCGCGTAGAGTATTCGAGCGCCTAGAGTATTGGGACGCTTAGAATATTGGGACGCCTTGAGTATCGAGGCGTTTAGTGTTGCAACGCCTTGAGTATTCGGGCGTTTAGAGAATTGGGGCGCCTAGAGTATTTGGACGCTTGGAGTATTTGGGCGCGTAGAGTATTCGAGCGCCTAGAGTATTTGGGCGCTTAGAGTATCGGGGTACCTAGAGTATTTGGGCGCTTAGAATATTGGAGCGCTTAGAATATTGGGGCGCTTAGAATATTGGGGCACTTAAAATTTTGGGCGCCTAGAGTATTTGGGCGTTTAAAATTTTGGGTACCTAGAGTAATTGGGCGCTTAGAATATTGGGGCGCTTAGAATTTTGGAACGCCTTGAGTATCGCTGCGCTTAGAATTTTGGGGCGCCTCGAGTATTGGAGCTCTTAGAAAATTGGGGCGCCCAGATATTAGAGGCGCTTAAAACATTGGGACGCCTTGAGTTTCGGGGCGCTTAGAGTCTTGCAACGTCTTGAGAATTGGGGCGCCTAAAGTATCGAGTGCCTAGAGAACTTGTACGCTTAAAATTTTAGAACGCCCTGATAATTGCGACACTTAGAACATTCGTACGCCCTCAGTATCTCAGCCCTTAAAACATTAGAGCGCCTAAATTATCGAGACACCTAGAATCTCGCTGCGCTTGGAGTTCCTCCCCCTCGAATATTACGACACCTACACCATTCTCCCAGTAGACCGTTGTATCAGAACACTGAAATATCCCGCAAGAACATAAACGCAAAGCAACTCCCTCATCTCTCCGCAGTCGTTATCAACCAGCTGGGTCCCCCGACGAGCGACATCGTTATTATTTCGGTTTTCGATCACCTGCCGGGTTCGTCGAACTCCCCGTCGTTCCGCATTTGCGCGGCAGCCGGTACGGTGCGCTAACTCGACGCACTTAGCGCCGCTAGATTCCCCAGGCAGATATTAAAAACAGCTGGATCCCGGGACATACAGTGACGCGTACAACCGTACGTTTGTGTCGTTCGCGAGCGACGAATTTATCGCCCCGGCCGCGACTTTAAGTACCACCCTAACAGTGTGGCATCCAACGAGTCCGAACGCCTCGTTGCTTTCGATACGCGCAGCCCTCTCGTCCCTGCCTCTCTACATCTCTCTCTCACTCTCTGGGACCGGCGCACGTTGAAAAATTCGGCCAGATAAGCTCTGTCTGGAAACGGTGAATGGAATTTCGCGCTACCGGCGTTGCCCGGAAGCTACGTCTCGCGAAATATTTATCGCGTCGTTAGGCAGACTAGCTTTATCTCAACAGCTGGCCACTTATTGTTTCTTAAACTCTGTATAATTGAAATTTATTCGGTGTTCGTGCACGATTCCAGGTTAATTGGTCCATTCGACCGGTGAAAGTCGCTTTAATTTTGCAATCCTGTAACGTGCACATTTTTTTTTAAAGAATGAAGACCTTACGCTTAACACCGTGTACACTTGAAACGGTAAATATGAAGGTAGTTCGAAATTTCAACAATTAACTTAGATAGAATCTGTGAAAGAAAGAAGAGATGTATTCACCGGTGTATTTTTATTCGGAATCTTCATCCATCTTTCCCTCTATCACCGTTACTCCACCAACTCGAACGCGCCTTTATCGCGCGTAGGACGCGGCGCGGCCAGTAAATCCGAGGTGAAAGAAGTTTTTGTTGCCGGATCGAGGACAATGCGGCAGCCGGACACGCGCGAATGCGATTCAATTCGTTAATTATCCGAAACAGTTTAAAGCACGGTCCAAGAAAACATGTCGGTGGATATCTGGGTCGGTCCAGAAATAACCTGAATGCATCCACCCGCTCCTCTTCCTCACCCCCCTCTCTCACCTCCCCTTCTCCATCTTCTCTTTATCTTTCTGGCTTCTTCCTCTCCTCGTGATTCGTCCACTCTCAATGAAACATCCTCATCTGCCTCGTGCAGATCGTTCGATTATTCTCTCTCTATCCTCGTTTCCTCTTCTTCGCGAATCACCAGCTCGCACTTTCCTCCTCTCCCCTTTTCTCCCTCCTTCTTCTTCGATGGTTTCTCTTTTTTTTTTTTCACACTTTTAGGAGTTGGTCGATTAATTTGCGAGCAGCTTCGCGACGATGGCTTTTAAATTCGCGCGTAAAAGCTGCTTCTGGTAGCGGAGAACCCGGGCACGGCCATTTGTAACGACGCAACTCGCGATTATCTTTCGAGGAGCGGGAGGGAGGATTTATTTACGAGTCGATGGCCGGCCGCGTGAATTATGCCGCGCGGCGGCCGCGAAAATTACTTAATTTCTCAACGCTTCGGCGAGACCGCCACGGAGACGTACCTTAATCCGCGAGGAGATCCGACTGTGGGTGAGAGATGACGCGGCGTCGCGACGCGACGACGCTTTTTCTCTCTTCTTTTTCTTTTTCCTCAAGGATACTCGAGGAATATGAAACTGGCAAATTGCGGCCGAGATACGATAAGATAGGGGAATTCAAGGGAATTCCAGCCTCGGTTCTAAGGAAAAGATTCGAATGAGCGTCGAGTGCAAATTACGCGCGATATTTCAACGTTTATCGGCCGCAAAATTTTGATTTTGTCCATGTACTTTCAAAATTTGTTTTGTTAGATTAAAGTGAAAGTGTAGGAAAGATGAAAGTAGAAGTTAAATTTAGAACTGCGCTAAAGGGTTAAAATTCTGTCTTTGCAAGTTAGATAATTATCGTTGCTTAGAAAATATTTGACGAAAAATTACAAACACCTTCTAATTCGCAAAGGTAAATTAAGCTAGAACCGCGTCAAACGGCGCGAATTTTCAAAGCGCCAGTATCACCGAAAGGGTTAAACTTCTCTCTTTCCAAGTTAGTTAACTATCGTCCAGTGATTCTACCTAAAAAAATATTTCACAAATTCTAATTCACAGAAAGGATGAGTCATAGCGAAAAAGTTCGACACAATAAAAGCCCCACAGTCCCGAGAGAAAACTTTCTCTAGAATAAGCATTTAAACAGCTATAAAAGCATTTGGCAACGAAACGTTCTCCCCGTTCAACACACGGATTTAATTTCGTTCTACGCCACGATCCGCAGCGCACGCACACGCGCGCTCGTGTGATAACACAAATTAAACACGAGAGGGAACAAGATGAGAAATAATCGTAAAACCGATGGAAAGGATTCCTCGATAGTCGTTTTCCGCGTTCGAAGTTTCTTTTGAAGCGGTCGTTTAACCAGCGACGGTTATTACAGGAGACAGACGGTTGCTCGAGTGGACAAAGTGGTGCCATATTTTAGGAAGGATTCATGAGGAACGTTTGGGCGCTTGTCAACCGCGGGACCGCTCTCGTTCGCCGTTGTACCAAGGGGCTTGCACTTTTGTAATGGCCCGACATTTGTCCGTGCGCGGCCGCTTAATTGACCAATTTTTAATGCGGCTCGCGTCG
>NW_017100307.1:2277390-2286108 GCF_001263275.1 Habropoda laboriosa | reverse complement strand
GTATTCGGGGGACAAATCCCTCGGATTCGTAGCAGGACCACCGCCGGTCTGTGCGAGTACATTAGCGGTTAATACGGTGGAAACGATCGTTGCCACGGGCCGCTGCTTTCTTAGATATACGAGAGTTTCCGTCTCGCGATGCGTCGTCCCTCTTTGTGGAGACGCGGGTGAAAAATTGTGGCAACGAGACGGGTGCAATAAGGAAATCGTTAGGCTCCCGTTGCGTAGTACGAGGAGAAATGTAAAGCGACCGCTAATTGAGGCTGCTTGACAATTTATGTCGATATTGAAGCTGTTGGCAATTATTTAGCTAATTGCTATTTTGGTAGCGAGCATTTAATTCCGGTAGATTTGATAGTGGTTGTAAATTTTTCGCTGTGCATTTAACCCTTTCACTGCGACGAATTCGAATACGTAACGTGTGTGGCTGATTGTACATTTTCAACCACAGAATTCTCTAATTTTCCAATTTTTTAAGAAATTGGAAAATTTCGGTTCCTCAGAAACCGAAGTGATTAACCCTTTGGCTGCTGGTCACTCGGAAGTAAAGCGATCGCTGTATGCGGTCAAGTTATAGCATTTAACCCTCCGTATACTGTACCGTCTCGCGAGCGATAACTCACATAGTGTGAGATTCTCAATCAGAAGACGATCGCCTGCTTCCTACAGACTGCAGACCCGGCGAAAAAATAAACGACAGTTCAGTCTTTTGTAGCGTTCCGTGGAAGACGTATGCGATATTTCGCTGCTTGTATTCTTTTCTTGCTTATATTGTAGAATAAATATCCTTTTTTTTATAATTCACCATTCTTAGTCTTTCGTATGCGTGCAATAAAAATCCGAATGTAACCAAAAACCGATTCAGTAGAATCCACGAGCGAGGAGATCGTAAATATGTATTCGTAACATACCGGTGTGTGTCAGAAGTGACTCCAGCATAGGACTCCGCGGGTCGGTACTCCGAGGGTTAATAGTCGCTATGTATAAAACATGTTCACGAATTAATTTACCGATATTATTTCCCTTTCCCACCAATTTTTTATACAGTCAACCCTCCTGTAACGCGATTGATTCGTACCGCGTTGTATGGAAACCGCGCTATAAGAAACTCAGATTTAACGTGCAAACTAGATTAATTCGTGCCGCGTTATATGGAAACCGCGCTATAAGAGACTCAGAATTAGTACGAATCAGATTGATTCGTACCGCGTTATATAGGAACCGCGTTGAGTGAAACTCGGAAGTAAGTAAAATCACTTGTTAATCAGTTTGATTCGTTCTGCGTTGAATGAAAATTGCATTCTCAGAGCGTCAAGTTACGGTGCATACGGTTGTGGAAAAAATGTTACAAACACAAAAGGCAAGATAATATGTTAAGTACAATAAAATTATTTTTATTTTTTTTTTATTATTTTTACAGTAATGTTGTCCAATTACGATAACACAAATTAAGCGAGCAAAAGGCGTTTTATTGAACACTAATCGTGATATGTACGTCTGCACGGTTTTACAGTTTCCTACTAACAAGTTGTAAGTTGCACTTAAAATTGCTGACAAAGTAAGTGGTTGCAACAGCGAAAGTTCGGCAGTGCTATTGAATAAAAAAATTCACGCAAATACGCAACAGTCAATCATACGATCTATTTTAAGCATTAAAACAGAACACAGTGAACAATCTCGCATCGTTTCTTCGCTTATAGGGGAATTCCCTGATAACTGAAATTGGAAAATGGTGATGTACCTTCACCGTAAAGAAGGGAATTCCCCGCTAATTTCAACTGTAAAAATTTAACACATAGATAAATTCATGCTATAGAGAATCTTCTTAAACCAATTAAGTTGATGGAATGTTGTTGAACGGAAACCGCGTTATAAGAGTACCGCGTTATAGGAGGGCCGTCGCAATTTTGGCACCGCGTTATATGGAAACCGTGTTATAAGAGTACCGCGTTGTAGGAGGGTTGACTGTATTTCATATTTGTGAAATAGAGAATATACGAACGTAATATTTAAAAGTGCCGATAGCGTGGTCGATTGCTATTGAACGACTACAGGCGCCGATAGCAGCGATCAGCATCGAAGCACACGCTTGATACTTGACTCTTCACAAATAAAAAAAATTTAATAAATCCAATTCGATAAACTTAGTCACTTCAGCTTCTCAGTGGTTCAATTCCCACAAGGAATGCCAACTTACTTAGCTATCTGTCTCTTCCCTTATCGAATGACCCGTGCTAACCCCTAAAGCCACCAAAAAAAAAAAAAGGGGAAAAGAAAACGCAGTCATCCTTCTTTAAAGACATCGTCGAGCGAAACTACGTTTCTTCACGCCACGTATTCAACATTTCAGTCGTTTCAACCGCCTACAGGTCGAGCGTTCCGCCCCGCAACGTTCTCTCTACCGCCCCCTTTTTTATTATTACCGCTTTCATTTTTAATTCGGCCGACTGGCAGGAGCGGTGCGCGCGGACGGATCGTTTTGCCGCAATTAGTTTGTGACCGGCGCGGCTCTAAATCGGGAGGCGATCGTAAATCCGCGGCGACACCGTGTCCCGCGGCCGATGCGCCGCGGAAAATTGGAGCGTATCGCGGGAATGGCTGCCGCTGTGTGTACCGGGTGGTCGCGGAAACCAGCCCTTTTCGCCTCTCGTCTTTTTGCCGTTGGCCGATTTTATTCCTGGAAGCCTAACACCGTCGCTCGATCATACGATTTCGTTCCTCCCCGCTCTCTCTCTTTTTTTTTTCTTTGTCCTTCCCTCTGTCTCGGGACTTGGAATTGTTGGGATTTCTCTCGATCCAATCTGAAGCTAATTATACGAGGATTTTTATTTATCATTCTGCTGCTGGGTCTTCCGTCTTCCTTTCTCTTGTGAGAAGAATGTACCGTGAGGAAGATACAGGGTTTGAAAGTTCAATCGTATCTGTTAACGTGCGGTACAGTTGAAAGCAATTATAGGAAAAGTGAATTTGGCGAGAATGATAAATTTCATTCTAAAACTTTGAATTTGGTGAATATGAATCTTTAAAAAAGTTATTCAACGTGTAACTCTGTGTACTTTTTATTAGTGTACGATAGTACTAGGGTGGATTGAAAAGTTCACGGCCTAAGTATGAAGGATCGCAGCTAAGTGCTTGTTATTTTTACCGAATAATATGTAATTACAGTTTCGTGTCTCTGTCGTCATTTTTCTCCCTTTTAGAGCTAGTGAAGTAGAGGTATTCGCAGCAGATGGAGCAGAGATGGACAAAATTAGAGAACGAACAGCGATCCAATACCTGAAGATAAAGCATCAAAGATCGTTCAAGGACCTTGCAAAAATTATTCAAGGTCCTTGCGGTGATGTCCTTTGTCACCAGGTACTGGATCATTCCCTGTAAACACCCCTGTCTAGGCGTGAGCAATTTAACAATTTGTAGTGTGAAAGAGAGTCTTTCGTGTATGCTCACTTCAAACGTCAACGTTTGTTGAAATTGAATACTGGAATGTGGTGAAAGAATGATGTCACGAGTATACATAACACTTAAACTTTAAATTTATTCTACAACTGTTGAATTAGAAAAAACGCGTTAGACTGGTGATAATAATTTCTGTGTTGAATAGCTGATAGTTTTTTAGAATCTGTCGTCCTTTGGAGGAATTCGTGCTTAAATAATAAATGCGGACATGTGAAAATGGGAATGACGATGTCTGATTGGTGGTTTTAATTTGGTAGGGGAAGCCGCCGTGACCCTCAGGTACTGCAAGTACCTTCGAGTGGCATGTGTCGGATTTTCCCCATGCCTTAACCGTAGCAGGTAATATTTTATTAGTTGCCCTGACTCGGCCAAGGTAAATGAAAATTAACACGGCCGAGGTAAAATTCTTAATCCTACTACAAAAAGGGCAATCGTCGCTATACATTCAAAGAAAGTGAAATATGCACAATGGTTTTACTTATAATTAGTTTTACGCCTTAACAACCCCTACTTCACCAGCTGTAAAAGAGAGCCACGAAACTTAGTACGTCGGTACACAAATGATCACAGATTACACCGTAAAAATTGCAAGCACTTAGCAGCAGTTCTTCCCACTTTTTGGGAAAAATTCGATTTTTGGAAGTGTCACTTTGAAATGACCACTCGAATCGTATAATACTTTCTGTAGGAACATAACGAGCGTCTTAATACTCATGATTAGCAACGTAATCGTAGAACTTGTCTATTTATTTCTTCGACAAATTTAAATACCAAAAAACAAGTAACAAAAGATGCCTGTAAACGCAGGAAACACGCACGTCGTAGCAGCAAACAGAAATAAAGAAAGCGTGGAAATTGTCGTACAGAGAATGGATGTTTGCAGAGAGATTAAAGGTATCCCGTAACCAGTTTTCAAACAGTAATGAAACATGCTTGGTGATATAATACTCGGTGAGACCAGGCGCGATCTCCTTCCGGCTGTCACGTTCGATGCTGACGTTCCCATCGCGCGGCAGGTTCGCTCGTGGACGTGACACGATGCGTGGATAATTGTGCGCGGGCCTTCCGAGAGGGCGGCTCGTGAGAAATTAATCTCGGCATTATTACCACGGTGACGTCTCGTTGCCGCTTTATTTTCGACACGAGGACCCACCCACTCGTTACGGTAAACCTACCCGTGCCTGTTAACACCTATCCGCCCCTGATGTAGTCGCTGATCTAGCTATTCCTCTTGCTCTTTCCGTCAGAGTAATCAGGCTCAATTAGCGGCGACAATAGAGGCACTTCAGCGATAGTTTCGAATTGATAACCTTTACTTTCGTAAGTTCATCGATCCATGTGCGTTACCCTAATCAACGAGCGAGTTAATTCACTTTTTGCAATTTTTAATTCACGTGATTAGCGCTCAGCTCGATACAAGCTAATCTTTACTCTCGTAGCTTAATCAATCTACGTGTGTTACCCTAATTAACGAGTGACTAAATCCCCCTTTTGCAGTCTTTTAAATTCTATTTAGTATCAAAGCACGCGATCGGTGCTCAGCCTATCGTAACCTAATCGTTACTTTGACAGCTTAATCAGTCTACGTGCGGTATCCCAATCAACCAGTGAATAAATCCACTTTTTGCAATTTTTCGAATTTTATTTAGTGCCCACCTAACATAACCTAATCTTTACTTTCACAGATTTGAGGTGGGCGAGGAACGCCGTTGCACTGGTTTTACCTCAATTTACTAAAGTCTAAACGCGATGGTCGGCTTACAGTTCGCTCGGAATAATATAATTGTTTTGTTCGCTAATCGTCCCGGCGGCAGCGGTTCGGCGGGCACGTTTCGATGGCTGGTAAAGGAAAAGCTGACCGGAGGTGTAGGCGTGCTGGGTTTTTGTATTGTTAGGACAGGGAGACAGGAGTAGAGATAGATAAAGATAGAAGTGGAGAAAGTGGTGGAAAGGGAAAATTCGTTCGTCCTCGTGCGAACCTGGATGCCACATGCGCTTCTCGAGGACGAAGGCAAGTCTTAACTCGGGGAGAGACAAAAGAACGGAAACTAAAATCTGAAGGAGTTGGAAGAATGGAACAGGGTTCGGTAAGGGTTTGTTGGCAACGACGTACCCGCCACAGGTGTATTACTCTAATAAACGAGAGTGACTGTATCCACTTTTTGCAATTTTTTCAATTCTAGTGTCAAATTTTTCGTAAATAAAATAAATTTAGTAAATTTCGTTTCACGAAGTTAGCCACTTTGGCGTAACCCTTTACATTTTCAAGTTCATACTTCTCTATAAGAACCACGTCACGCCGCCTTTCAGCCGTATCTCTGTCGCAAGCGATAGAAAATCATGCAACATCGGTAAATGGACGTTTGGCAGGAGAGTAAACGGGACTGAAAGTAGCGACAACGAAATAGATGCTTCTACCTCGATATATTTGTATCCTACATATTATTCGAGGCGTGAATGTCCACTTTTTCCCACTCGTCTCGTACCATCCTCTCGATCGACAGCCATTGAGATGTTATCAGCGAGTAGATTGACTGACGTCCCTCGTAATTACGTAGAAGATGCGTGTCGCTCTGCCGTAGTGGAATTATTTCCTAGTCGGGATTGGGACACCCAGATCCTGCGTCTATTTTTCACACGCTCCTTTCTCACGCCCCGCCGCGCCACTTTCGAAATTTCATCTCCTGAGCTTCCTTTTAAAAAGTCTATCGCGTTACGAATCTTCCTCTTCGAAATACAGCGACTTCGCGTTTTAACAATTTTCTTCTTATCACGTTTGGTGCCGCTCTGGACTTTCCGTTTCATATTTCCGCCTTTTCCTTTTCTTCACTTGAACTATGCAATTACGGCGATAATTTGTCGAGACAAAAATCTTTCCTTTGCTCTACTGTCCATCTTAATCCTCTTACGCTTCTACAGATTGCTTTACAAAGAAGAAAATGTGAGGTTTTAGCGTTTATTCTTTTCGAACTTAGAGGATGTGGAATGCAATTGTGGTGTAATCAAATATTTAATAATAAACAATGGAAATTTTTATATTTAGATTGTATAAGTTATGCGTGGAAAATTATTTTCTACAGTAGTGTCTCTTACGTTAGTTACCGATATCGTTTCTCGAACTGAAAGAAAATTTTTAATCCTGCGGCACGATACGAGTAAGAGCGAATGAAAGCAACTTGACGCTCGGAGGATCGATAATCTGAGTGTAAATCCCTTTTTCTCGATAACAATGTTTTTTGCAATTTTATAAATATTAGAAGACATGTATGGTCGAAAGCAAAACTGTGGTCTCGATAATAGAAAGTCACCGAAAATCGGTCCAACGAGCAAAGTGTTAACCCCTTAACCTATGATTTCTCTTCGTACTTAGCATCTAAGAGTCCGCCGTTTAATATTTTAGCACTGTATCAGGTAACCAATCTGTCAGATTGATTACATCTAGCAATCCTCAGTCTGGCGAATAAAAACGAAAGTTAAGGTTGCAACGAATTTTTCTTCCTAATGTACCTATTTTCGTCACATTTTCACCAGAACTTCTGCCATGTTGTTTAAGGGGTTAACTCACTGTGAAAGCAGAAACCCGGAATTTTATCCTCGAAAAACAAGCAAAAGAAAAAGGAAGAAAAAAATCGTCTCTCGAGACAGCGTCGGTGATGCGATAATTTATTAGATAAGAACGGTTCACTTTCAAGTAACGTGCGCCTCGCGGAAAGGGATGAGATGAAGTCGTTAGAAAAACATCCCCCGAAAACGGCTGTCTCTTTGATTCACCGTTTCCTGCGGCCACACCACGACCGATTTCGTTGTATTTTCGTCCGCTTCCACGTTTTCGTTCCACACTCCGTCTCGAACCCTCGTCTCTCGCCTCCCCCGAATGTCCAACCCAGGGCCTGTCTTACTTTCTTACGCGCTGCCTTCGCCTCCTCTCTGTCTCTTTTTCGCGGCACGACTTCCAGCGCGGCACGGTCCACGCGCCCAAGAAAAACATTTCGGCTGTCGCGGCGCGTAAAGGCGGGCGCACACAGTCGAGCGCGCGTGCGCTCACGCGGCACGAGCGCGTATTTCACGATGCCCCTCGATTCTGCTCCCGGGGCTCTGGGCATTTGCACGCGGAACATTTGTAACCCGCGCCAAACATGCCTGTATAATTCTTGGCTTTTTGCAGGATTTTTTTAGGCCGGGAAAAAGAGGGCTTGTTTCGTGCTGTGATTGATAACGAAGGGTTTAGAATCACCTATAAATTTGGGTATTCATTTTTCGCGAGTAGAAATAGCAGGGTGAATTACGACGTTTTGGGTGAGAAACGTTGGACGATTAGTAGTGCCTACTGTGGGAGTCGAGAATTATTAGGGTGTATTGTGTGAGATTGCTGTTTTTCTCGAAAATTTAATATCAGGAGGGTTAACACTAGAACTACCAACCGGGTCTAAATGATCTATTAGCGACTTTCCAAAAGTGAATTTTTATGGAAATAAAATGCGGACGAACAATTAGATTAGATCGGTACAAATGGAAGCATACATGCAGAAAACAAAGTCGAAAAGTTACAAATGGTAATACTTGCTGTGTATCGAGCATTCGCTGCTTTTGGAAAGTTGCTAATGGGTCATTTTGACCCGGTCGATAGTTCTACTGTTAATTTGGATCAAAATTGTATATTGGTAACTTTGCAAAAGTGAATTTTTGTGTAACTAAGGAATGATTAAAAAATTAATATATTACGTTATGTTAAAATTCATAATGTGAAATTGCTGTTTTTGTAGGTTGAAATGATATTTAATCAAAATTTAACACTAGGAGGACTTTCCAAAAGTGAGTTTCTGTGTAACTAAAATAATTAGTATATTTTATCAAAAATGATTAAAAACGAAGTGAGAAGGTTGCAATAATACTTATCAGTATCGAAAATTCACTTTTCTTGTAAATTTACTACTGTGTCAATTTGTCTTTTTATCCGCTAAAAGATTGGCCAAAAAAAGTTATAGGCTTCCATTTAAAAAACTAAAGGTGACCAAATGATAATACTTATCACTATCGAAAATTCACTTTTCTTCTAAATTTACTACTGTGTCAATTTGTCTTTTTATCCGCTAAAAGGTTGGTCAAAAAAAGTTATAGGCTTCCATTTAAAAAACTAAAGGTGACCAAATGATAATACTTATCAGTATCGAAAATTCACTTTTCTTCTAAATTTACTACTGTGTCAATTTGTCTTTTATCCGCTAAAAGATAGGCTTCCATTTAAAAAATAAAGGTGACCAC
>NW_017100307.1:2255278-2277298 GCF_001263275.1 Habropoda laboriosa | reverse complement strand
ATAACTTTAAAAAAAAAAAAAAAAAAAAAAAAAAACGTAATGCAATAAGCCTATAATCCCATACTAATGGAAACAGTTAAAGCGATCAAGTTACATTGTCCACCCTGTACAGCAAAAGCAAAGCTACAACTTGCACAGAGTACCCTAATCGCGGTTGATTGTCAATTATTCCGACATCGGTGCTCTCGTGGCGACGGAGCCTAATAGTTGTACGATTTCGAATATTCATTCTTTTGTATGGAAAACAGGAAGTGGAGAACTCTCGGTACGATGTCGTACGGCCTAAAACATATTTACCATTGCATTCACCCGGTACCCGTCAAACGTGTAATTCTCTAAACTGGCACAGTAGCGTGTGTATACACAGAAGAAAGTTGCATATTCAGGAGGCTGTTGAAGTGGAACTGGCACGATAGCCCTGAGAGGTTGCAAATACACCGTCCATTCCGGATCACGTACGCCTATTCGCGTGTACATGCCGCGTGCACGCCCAGGTGTGTACCCGCCCTGAGGTGCACGTGC
Organism: Habropoda laboriosa; assembly: GCF_001263275.1. NCBI lineage: Eukaryota > Metazoa > Arthropoda > Insecta > Hymenoptera > Apidae > Habropoda > Habropoda laboriosa. Next base: position 2,276,776 of record NW_017100307.1, on the reverse strand, counting down.
GTTTCTGAGCGCAGATTTATGCAGCGAACAGAGGCGAGGGTACGTAGGCTTAACGAGAGCTACTATGACCTAGTTGCGCTCGATGTATGCGCTCGCCTATCTTCGCCGCCGATCGTGCTTCCTCTTTCAATTCAATATTGTCCCTTTGGATTATGATTCTTTTAACGACCACCTTAGCGTCGGATTGTGGCGAACGTAACGGTACAGATTGCGCTCGGTAATTTGCTGTCTTCTGAATTCAGTGTGACGCACAGGGTGGTGAAAAATGTTTCGGTGAAATTTTGGGAGTGTGTATGTGGTATTCGTTGACCATTTTATTAGGGTAGATTTGAGTGTGTAATGTGGGTGACTGATTAAATTTTGAACCACGGCCGCAAAGTTTGTTATTTTGGCTGGATTGGTTTGAAATCTGGTTTGTTAAATTAAGGTGGAAGTGGACCAAAAGGCTCCGACAGTATAGTGTGAGGGGATTTCTAAGTGTTCAAAGGGTTTAAAATTTGAAAAGGGTTGAAATAGAGAAAAGAGTCGAGAAATGTATATTTTCAACGTTATTAACAATTTTTCACATTAGATTATCTCTTTTCTTTCCACTTTGTACACGTGTAAGAGAGGATTATCTTATCATTAGGCTTCACCAGAGAAGTTTTAGTTACACATCCTCGCGATAATCGAGCACAGTTACAGAGAGGTATAAAAGAATTTAGAAAATCTTAATTTTCGACTCGTGTTTATTAGCACTTTTTCTTTCTTCCGGCGAGTAGCGTTTGCGTGGCGCAGAAATTTGGGCCAAATTTTTTCCGCCACCCTGTAGAAAAGCAAAAAGTGTACGGCGCAAGAAAGGAAAAAAAGGAAGGAAAGATCGGTCGAGAAGAAAAAGAGAAATCAGTTGCAGCGAATTTAATTGGGATTCCCTTCCGCGCTGTCCCGAAAACTGGACCTTGCCATCTTTAGGCGGTTCGCATACCGCGGGGACACGCGTTGCCACGGGATCGTTTCACGCGCGAAAAAGAGACGAGGCGAGCCCCAGAAGAAAAATAAATCCCCCCGTGGGGAGAGCAACGGAGTGGCTCTCCTCGCGCCTTTATCTCTCGTCATCACTTTCTCTTCTCGCCGCCCGTGATTTACGCTACTCTTGTCTTCCTTAATTAGGTTAAGGCTCTGCCTCGTTCCTTTGCATCCAGCCAGAGCCAGAGAGGTGAAAGAAGCAGAAGAAGAAGAAGGAGGAGGGCACCGCTTCCGATACGACCGCGAAATCCACTCCGACACCCTTGTTAAACATTAATCGAGACGCTGTTCGCATTGTACCACGCCCGCAACGATTTATGCCCCCGAACACCGTACACCTTTCGCTCGGTACGGCTTTTCAGCCAAATTTATTACATATTTACATCGGTCCTTTCTCGCAATGCCGTTGTAACGACGTTGTTCTCTCTTCAGAAGAACGGATTGCGTTCGTGTGTGCTGGGTTTGTCAGTGGTGTCGATCGAATTTCGGCTGAACTCTCGATAGAAGTGCTGATACGCTCGAAATTGAAATAGAGGTAGATCTAACCTCTTCATTCGACGTTGTTCTCTCTTCAGAAGAACGGATTGCGTTCGTGTGTGCTGGGTTTGTCAGTGGTGTCGCTCGAATTTCGGCTGAACTCTCGATAGAAGTGCTGATACGCTCGAAATTGAAATAGAGGTAGATTTAACCTCTTCATTCACTCACAATTGAGTAGTATTTAAACCATTTAAATTCCAAGTCTTTTTTACCGAATTCTAAGTTTCTCTAGGAATCTCTGAGAAAGAAGATGGGGAAACTCTCGATGAAAATTAAAATAGCGATGGCTTCGAAAATTTACAATTGAGTAGTAATTAAACCATTTAAATTCCAAGTCTTTTTTACCAAATTTTAAGTTTCTCTAGGAATCTCTAAGAAAGAAGATAGTGAATCTTTCGATAGAAATGTTCGCAAGTTGAAGTTAGTTAACACGATCAAAATTAAAACAGCGATGGCTTCAAAAATTTACAATTGAGTAATAATAAAACTGTCTAAATTTAAAATTCGTAAAAATCTAAATTCGTAATGATAAAACTATCTAACTGTTTTTTAACTGTTTAAGATAGTGGAACTATGAAAATGTTAAACTCAGTTAAGAGGCATCTTCAACGATAAAACCATCTAAATTCTAAAGTTTTCTCTAGACAGAGCGTATTCAGAATATTCTCGACGCCATATTGGACGATCCTCGTCGAAGCGCGACGTCTGCGATATTTTTCTAACCTGTCGAAGACCGTAAATCTCTCCTCGTTGGTCTGTTTTTTCTTCACAGCGTTCATGGTGGTCAATAAAATATATAGCAAGGAGGATTGGCATCGTTTTAAGTAGTAACCGCCTTCTACGTCGCGGTTGGTCGGCCATTGCGTAGTTGCAGCCGTCGAAGGCCGTTCTAGGTCGTTCAGTAGCTGCCATTAGGCAATGCTTCTCGCGCTGCTTACCTTACGCAGCCGATTCGACGTGACTTTTGTCCTTGCCAGGATTGAGAACGCGATTCGTGCCTATCGAAACACGGCATGACCGTTTCGTCCATTGTGTCGCGTGCAGATCGTTCCGCTTGACCTGCGATATCAACTTGTTCTCTGTCGCTGTGTCATTGGTTATGAGGTAGCATGTGTATATACGTGTCCTTGTTGCAGTATTGTACGAATTAACGCGAACACAACAATTATTTCAGATTTCTTTTACGTGTTCACATTGTGGTTACGTGCAAAACATAACCTCTTGTGGCGCTACTTCGTACGTTCTGCCACCAGAGGGACAGAGTAGCGTTGATCTTTCTCGCTAGTCCTCGCTAAGGTTTCTATTACTATATATGCAACTTCTAAAATTGGTCTATAGGTTTTCTCAAGCATTCAGGTGTTTGAAAACTTTTCCTGAAACTCGCTCTACTCGCCTTAATGGCAAAGACACTCTCCAAGTAAATTAATAAACATCCAAGCAAATTTAAGTTTCATACAGGTTGCAGGGAAATTTCTCTTCCAAGGTACTGTAATTCGGAAAAAACACAGGGGAAATCTCCAAAAAGAGGGGTTTTTCACATTTAGGTTTTCTGAAAGCTTTACTCATGCCCTCGTTTCCTCCACTCGGAGGATTTCTTAAAATATAAAAAAAATTCTTTCTTCCTTCGTATTCACTTTCCTTCTTCTCTCTTCACATTAATTCATACAGTAGCTACTGCAATTTTGAAGTTCGACCCCCATAGATAGCACGAAAATTGCCCAGCATTCGTCGTGAAAACAAATGTCAACGTTACAGTTACACACCCTGTTGCAGTTCCACAACAAAATATTTCACCCCTTTGCAGTTGCGCAACGAAAATCACTCACCCTTGCCCAATTGCGAAAAGGTTAAAGCGTGAGGCAGTTTCTCACGGTGTTCTGTCGAAAGAGCAGAAAAATCCTTCTACCGTAACACGAAATCGACGTTGTGTGTTTCAGGAGAAACCTCCTGGTGGTTGTGAAACCGCAAGGCGAACGGATTGTTTCGGGTGCTGCCTGGACCACGACGTCTCCTCGGACATCCACGCGGGGAAAACTTGGAAATTTATGAACTTGTAAGGTATGTTGTTGCACGGGCAACCGTGTAACCCACCCAGAACTCAATAAAATGTACTTTCGTTACTCTTTCTCACCGGGGTCCCTCTTTTTTCTTCTTTTTCTTCTCCTCGAGCGCGCTCCGTGTTCACGGAACTCTCGCGGCTTATGCTCGCAGCACCGTTTATACGTTGGTCGCGCGATAAAACTCGTCCGGTACGCCCTCCCATCGTGGAAAGAGAGGGCCACCTTTTCGTTTAAACTGGCGCGCCCGCTCGTAAGAAGTAATGCTTGGAAAAAAGCCCGCTTCGCAGATATACTCTGCTTTTTAACGATCGCACTTAACCGCGTCTTTTCGCGCTCACGCTGGCGCGTCCTCCTCGCGAAATTTGCGATCGCGGGTATAAATACGAAACCTTTAGCAGCGATCCGAGCTTACCAGTTTCTACTCGATCATCTCGCCGTGTTCCTTCGTTTCTCTTGATCTGATTTTTCTCTATTCTTTTTTGCGCGCAAATTCGTCATCTCTGTTGCCTAAGTAATCTTATACTTTTATCAATGTTTCTTGGCATTTGTATAACGAAACAATTTCGACAAAATTTCTCGTTACACATTTGTTTTCTGTGATTTAGAAAAAAATTTATCGCATTTATATTATTAATTAATTTCTTTTCAATCGACTGTCTAATATCAAATTTCTCATTATTACACTCGGATTTGTTTTCTGCAGTTTGGAAGAAATTCGTTGCATTTATATTTGGCTATCTAATATCAAAATCTCTCGTTATTACACTCGAATTTGTTTTCTGTGATTTAGAAAAAAATTTATCGCATTTATATTATTAATTAATTTCTTTTCAATCGACTGTCTAATATCAAATTTCTCATTATTACACTCGGATTTGTTTTCTGCAGTTTGGAAGAAATTCGTTGCATTTATATTTGGCTATCTAATATCAAAATCTCTCGTTATTACACTCGAATTTGTTTTCTGTGATTTAGAAAAAAATTTATCGCATTTATATTATTAATTAATTTCTTTTCAATCGACTGTCTAATATCAAATTTCTCATTATTACACTCGGATTTGTTTTCTGCAGTTTGGAAGAAATTCGTTGCATTTATATTTGGCTATCTAATATCAAAATTTCTCATTATTACACTCGAATTTGTTTGCGTGATTTTGAAGAAATTCGTCGATTTTATTTTCTCAATTAATTTGCTTTCAATTGCCTATCTAGTATCAAAATCTCTCCTTATTACACTCGAATTTATTTTTCGCGATTTTGAAGAAATCCATAGCATTTGTGTTATCGATTAATTTGCTTTCAACTGGCTACCCAATATCAAAATTTCTCATTGTTACATTTTCGAAGAAATTCATCGCACTTTACATTATCGTTTAATTTCCTCTCAACAGACTATCCAATACAATTACCGTAACGAAACAATTCCAAAAACCGTACAACCCCAAGGAAACCTTTCATCCTTTCCTCTTAAATCCTGCCGCAACAGTTATTCCCGACTGAAAGAGCAGTTACGTAATTCCCGATAGATCCGAGATCTACAATATTCTCTTTAATACATGAGCAAACGATTCGCGACGGGACTGCCAGTAATGGCGCCGGTTTTCCGCGATTCCGCGGCCAAGCGTGCGCCGACACTGTCTATGGTCAACTATAAAGGCCATCTGTTCGCTTTTAGAGTCCCCTTTATACCGGCGGTGACGTCATTACGCGCACAGATAAACGGAGACGAACGCCCACTCGCCGTCGCTATCGTGGTCACCTTCTGTATTCTCTCTCCTTCTCTTCGCTCCTGCAACTACTTTGCCTCTGCTCTATCTCTGTATTTAAGTATTCTCTATTCGTCAAATAATCCTCCCACTGTCGCAAGTTCTCTCTGACAACCTGTACTCTGTACGAACGGACATTAACTGCCCCGTTCGTTTAATCGTCGCGAAACCCGACTTTTCCAAGAATGTCTCGCACCGCTGGAGACAGTTTTGGCACGGATAACGCCGCTGGATTTATTGTTATTCGTAAATCAGTGGTTACGCCAGCTTCCGTTAACTTCCCCCCTTGCTTGGTGACATTTGGCCAACTCGCGATCGTTCGTTCAGGTGTGCCGCCTTTCGGTCGAGTAGCTTCTTTCTCGGGTTTTGCGTCGTTAACGTGTGCTTTCGGCCGAATTTTCGGTTTAATTTAACACGTTCGTCGCCACATCACCCAGATATGGGTGACGTTCTTCTTCGTCAAGTTAAATAGGATTTTACAAGTAACACAAGAATTTAATGGAATATCACACTATATTATACTATAGATTAATTTATATTTAAAATAAAATACAACATTATACTACGTAGCATGGTATTCGTTAAAACAGTTGGAACACATTTCTGGTGATTTTGGACAATTGGGACAATATGTCGGTCTTTTATACATTTTTTCTCGCTTCCTGGCGTTCAAGAATTTGTCTCCTCGTCTGGTAACATAGAACGCAAATTCCAGTTAATCGCTCTGTTTACGTTCTTGCGCTCCGATTATCAGATTTGGGCCCCGCGAGAAACTCGACCGATTAATGCTGGGCGACGAACGTGTTAAGGGTGACACTTAGAATCGTTAAAAGTTAAAAGTTTGCTAGTTCAATTTTACCCTTTTACTCAGGATTACCGTATTGGTGCCCGTTTCACCTATGTTAAGTTCCTTTAGGCTGTTCATGGCCTATATATTAAAAAAAAAAAAAAAACAGCTGAGTGTACAGTTTCTCCGAAAATATGCTGGTTTTTCTAGTGACGTATTTTTGATTAATTGTATGGAGGATTGGGTAGGTGATTTTTTGTTACGAAATGTCCTTTATTGTGTTTTGTCAGTTTAACGCATTTTCGTAGACGTTGCAATATGCAATTTTTCCTCCGAGCAATTTTTAACCTATCAGAAACTCTGAATCATTTTTACTATGGGCTACCAGCTACTCCGGGGCTATTTACAACGATGCGAGTGCGCCTCTGTGGATCATAAATATACCAACCCATCAATATTTCAGTATTTTAATAATTTAAGAAAAGATTACGACGATGAGTCTTTTTGGACTTACATGTAATAGGAGTTTAAATAAATAAATATTACTTTAAAGCATGTAAATAGAATTGGTTACATAAAAATAGAAAAATACTAATTGAAGAGCATTTTCATCTTTTCAGCTACTTATTACAATAAACTAACGGTATTATTCGTAATATTTATTTTTATAACACTAGCTAGCAATAAGAAGCAATACTATAGCGTAATTTATTTTCTAAACGCCAAATTAATCAAATTTTAAGGGGTTGGTATATTTATGATACCCACTGTACTTTGTAGGCGTTGAATTTTTCTTGAAAATATATCTTACAATGTCGCCGCAGCAGCGACAATGGAGCTGTTAGTTCCACTTACAATGTCGCCACGGCGGCGACAACGGAGTGCAAAGTGTTAATAAAAGTTATGTTTCGGTTTCTGTTTCATAAATATTTGGGAATATAGCAAAAATGAATATTTTAGCCTGGTCCCTGTTTAACGCTTGTTTTGTTAGTGTCGAAATATTTTGGAAGCATCTGTTCACCTCACCAAGGATCTAATTAAGCCTATTTTTTAAATCTGATTTACCCAAAATACGAATTATGAACTTCTCGTACACAAACAACCTACAATCCCAACAGCTGTATAATTCTCATAGAAAAATTTCTCCACCAGTGTCTTCCTTTAAATTCCCCCCAAAATGACTGAAAATACAAGAAACGAAACTTGGTAAAAGGAAAGAAAGAAGACCGACGGTCGAGCAAGAAACCTAGACGAAAGGTGCGAAATTGGTGCGTTTTGAGCGCCGCTGAGCGGCGTTCCAGCGAGTTAGCACAGTGTCACGTTGGCCCGTAGCCAGGCGTCCCGACGCTTGCCGAGAGGGTGGACCGAGTCCGGCCGAAGACGGCGTCCCGGCGTCGAGCGTCCGTCAGTGCGTGTGTGACATGGCTGCGAGGCGCTACGGCGACCTAGACGCCCTCCACCTCGCGATGTGAACACACCCGCAGCGTCCTCGAACGATCGCTGAACGATCCCACGTTTCACTTCCACGTTCCTTCTCTCTTTTTCTCTCTCGATCAGCGGTGTCGCGTCGTCCAGCGTCGCGACGGCAAAACGGAAAACTCGTCTCTATATAACGGAAATCTCCCGAGACACTTGGTCTCCTCGAATAATCCTCTTCTGCTCTCCATAGTGAACGTATCGTCGCCGCGTGGAACGATCGTTTTCGCGGCACAGTTCTGTTTACGTTAAGAGGACAGTGCTCCTTTCGAAGTTGACTCTCTGCTCACTTTTCTTCGCCTCGATCAGCTGTGCGAGCGTAGATCGATCGAGAGGACGAGCGATATTCGCGTAGGATTAGTGTGAGAAGAGATAAAGTGTGAAATCGAACTGGTCGAGATAATTGCAGAACAAGTGAAAAGGTTGGAAGAAGTTTCAAGTGATGTGTGATCAGGCCTGGGTGGAATTGGTAGGGTTCCAATGAGATGTCGGTGATAAGAAGAACGGTTAGACTGTACGGCGAGATATGCGACCGATATCAATTGCTGAAGCTTAGGAACCTTAGAGGAGATCTTCGATGATCTTGTCTCGCGGAACAAGAAACTGAACGTATCATTCCTGCAGCGAGACGATGTTGCATTCCCTGTGAAGAAGTCGTCGTTGGAGGTAACTGCCTTCTTCGCGTTGTACATTAATGCTCACAGACTGTGGACCACAAGCCTCTTATTTTAACGGACCTTCGTACGCTAAGAACATTCTACTTCAATTAAGACTAGTGAAAAGTTGACGAAAACTTGCCACCACGGAAAAGTGTGTCGGTTAAGTGAGTAGTGTTAGGAATCTTCCTCCGAGACGTTCGCCTGGAGGGGCAATTTTAAAAAGTGACAATCTAGAATCTTCTGGATCATCTAGCTTCCTCTTTGGAAAGAGAGGAAGAACAACTGTGACTTCCGTGAGCAAAGTGTCCGATGAGCGACTCATCGGTGAGCGAGATAAACATGTCAGTGGTGAATTTAGGGGTGTTACCGCGTGACCGACGTTATCCAGGATTCTCGTTGGTCCTCGAGCAGCGCCAATGATCGGCGCGTGTAATCCGCTGGGGGCGCTTGTCAAGATCGTTTGGGGTGTCGTGGCTTGACAACCGCCTGGACAAGTTATGTCGGGCCAGTGACGTGAGCAAAAGTTCGGAGAGAGGCCGATGCGTCTGTGGACGAAACGGTGGCTTCTACTCTGCTCGAGTGAACAAGAGGAGGAAGAAGACGACGACGAAGAAGAAGAAGAGGAGGAGGAGGAAGAAGAAGAAGAAGAAGACGAATACGAAGAATACGAAGAATACGAAGAGCAAGAAGAAGAAGAATAAGAAGAGGGAAGAAGAAGGGAGGCGTGCTCGAGAGGAGCGCGTGCATCTCGTTCGAGCTGCTCTCCTCGTCGTTTGCACGCGTGCAGCTCCCTGTGGTGTGCACGTGCGTGGCTGCGTGCGTGTGTATAGTGCAGGAACCGACGATGGAATATCGGTGAGGTCACGAGGTCACCGCAGAATGCCTGAGCCGAGGGCGAAGCGCTGTAAACACTGTGACGGTACGGCACCACTTCACCGCGACGGGTGTGCAGCTTTAAGCACGGAGAACACTTGCTCCGTTTTCTAACCACCGCCCTTGCAATCTCTCGCCTAACAAATAATTTTGCAATTTTTAATAAAACGTCAATTAACCCCCTTTACCCTAATGTATCCATCGACTTCGTGTTGATTTTTGTCTGACGTGTGTTTGTGTGTGACGATAACGATGGATCGATTAAAACGGTGTTTTTGCATGGAGTTGCTTCTCTTTTTAGTTCCAAGATCTTAACGACGTTAAATAGTCGTAAAGGATGACTTTAGTACTCCGGAAGAGAAGAAAAAGGAAGAGCAAGGTAGAAGTCTGAGTAAATTGTTCGTTAGAGTCCATCAAGGGGAGAGACTTGAGGAGACACAGATGGCGGTGTGTCGTAAAGCGGGTGAAAAGTGGAGTTTCCGGCGAAAAGTCGGTGTTAATTAGGGACGCCGAGGAGGCCATTTTATCTGTGGGTCATTTATTCCGCGGCTGTGGCCGGACACTTGGACCAGGCTTGAGGCAGACCAAGGCGAACGTGCATAGCGCATTCCAATCGGATGGCAACCACGTCCAACTACATTCCCCTCTGCTTCACCCTCGTCCCTCTTCCTCCCTCTCGCGCACTCCGCACCGTCTGTATTTTTATCCTCGGTTATTCACCCCCTTATCTGCGAATAGAGGCGCCCCTTATCCACCTGGATTCATGCCTTCTTTCCGCTCGCAGTATCGTCCTTTTCCCTTCTACAACCTCGACAGCCCGCGTCGGCGACAAGTTGCTCCAACTTCCGAATCTTCCTCAATTATCTCCTCGAATTTTTCGATCGTTTTCGGGCGTACCTTAATCGCGATTGATAAGACGAAAGGGTTGAACGACGTTGTTACATGGGACAAAACGGAGGTCGAACGGAAAGATTTGTGTGGTGTGTCGAGAGGCGTGTTAACGCGGGGCCGGCGGTTTATTTGAATTTCTTTCCTGATCGATCGTCTATGCAAACAGCGAGTAGGCAGTTCGGGGATGGTAACGATCACTTGGGGTATTGGCCTACATTTTTCCTTCCCCGCGGCAGAGATTTCCTCGTCTCGGCTTGTTCAGGTCGTTTCGCTGCCGTATCTCTTTTTGTTTTTCGAAACGTCAAAGCGCCAGTTCGGCCAGATGGCTGCGATTAAAAAAGGGATCCCTATCTCTCTCTTTCTCTCGCCTCTACGTTTCCGCTAAGGCAACCCGTCTGCATCGGGGAATTCTTAAACAAAATTTATAAATACTCAGACTTCTACGCGTTCTTTTCCGCACGGTGTGCGCTAGGTCTACGTCTTGTAAACACATTTTCACGGACGCTTGCACGATCTCGTTTCGCGATCGCCGGCCAGAAAGGGTTCTGTTATGAGAATCGGGTTTTACGTTCGAAATGCCAAGGTCCTGGGTGTCGGACTATTTACCACAGTGAAAAAACATCGGCTCGCTGGTGTGTGCCTTAGGAGAGGAAAAAAGAGAAGAAGATGATTTTGACGATGATGTGGCTTGTTGGAATTGCGAGACACTTTGCCACAGTTTATTTCTCTCTTCTTACCTATTTCTGTTTCTCGGAATTATCTGATAGAATACACTTCCATTATTTTCTCATTCTTCGCTGAAGAACGCGGCACCGTGAAACATCTCCAAGATATTATCACCGATCAAAGTCCACCCTGGAATTACATTCGCCGGAAGGAGAAGCGACGAGAAGAGAGGGCACAAACAAATACCGAAAGAGAGATCTTGGACGATGGTTCGAGGTACACGTACTTGTGCATACAAGCCTTCGCGGGACTAATTACACGTATCTGGTGTCGGTGAGGGTCGATAATGGGTCTAACTGGAAAAGAGCCGGTCTACACGAGACGCATTGTGAAACGACAGGCCGCGACGGTGATGTATGGCGCAGGGACGAGCCGATGATTACGCGGAATCCGTTGGTTGATCGTTGGAGAGGCCCGTCGTTAACGAACGTCCGCCCCTTTTAATTACTTTCTTCATTAATCAGCAAGGTGGCCCCGGTGTTAAGGGTCACTGGCCTTCCAGGGGAAGCAAACGCCCTGTCACGAGTTAATTGACCGTCGACGAGAGAGGGACCAAATCGTATTTTCGTCTCTTTCGCCGTCAGCCTGAACCTCGTTTTTGTCTCATCTCTCTCTCTCACTCTCGCTCAATTTTTTAACCAATACCTTTCCCTCTTTTCGTTTCACTTATTTTTCTTCCTTTTCTTCCTTTATTTTGTTTCAATATCTCCAATGGGTTCGCGAATAGATTTACCGAAACGTTACCATTCTTACGATCGACATCTAATATCAATATTTCCACGGCTCGTGGGGAAAATGTTGAAACAAGGAGCATTAAAAGCGCCATACGGGCTTGAATTCCACGTCGATGCATCAACGTTTAATAATACGAGTTGGTTTTAGGGATCGCGAGGGTAGGGTGGAGAGAAGGAGTGAGGTAACGGTGTTATATCATTCTATAGGCGCGATTTAATGCAGCACTACGTTATGGAATCTCGCGGAGAAAACATCGTAAGCGGTGTGTTATATCGGAGAGAGAGGGAGAAAAAAATGTCATCGCCAGATGTTCGAAGGATCCTCTCGATCGCGCCTCGAATCTTCGAGAATGATCGTCCATCGCCGATGCTTCTTCTTCTTCCTCTCCTTTTTCTTTTTTTTTTACGAGATCGCGCCTGTTCTTCAAAGAGGAAAGTTTACCGTAGGACAGTGAAATATCGCGTGTTCTGGCCGCACACCGTCTTTATTTCCGCGCCTTTTTATTCCCCGTTACGTAAGCCCGGAATTATTTCGATCTTTATTTTCTTTTTTCTCTCTCTCCTTGCTCTCCTTACCTCTCCCTCCTTCGTTTGCTTTTGTGATATTCCACCAAGGCCGCAGGATCGTTATAAGATCGCGTGGGCGGCGCTGCGATCGCTCGATCGCGGGGACACAACGGGAATATCCGAAACGACGATAAATTTCCATCTAAAATTGTCCCGCGTGCCTCGAGAGTCCCTCTAATTTTTCTGATTTACACGCCGGCGTCGTAGCTGTGACATTTCGTAGAGAGAGTGCGTGTGTGTGTTACAGCGATTAGAACGATCGAGCCTACCCAGCTGGGATTAGTTCGTCACGGCGATTTTTCGGTGGAGTTAAAGGGAAAACCTGTTTGATTTATGCAGACGACTGACGTTCCAGCTGGAACGGTCGCTTCGTGACAATCTAATGGACACTTAAGCATGAAAATGTATGCTTACGACGGATGGAATTCGCTTTATTCACCGTGAAACGTTCGTTTTTTCACTCGGAGGGAAAAGTTGATCTACGATAATGTGTTAATAGAGAGTTAGGCAGAAATAGCGTTCGATCGATTTTCTACGTAATTCTCCTCTTAAAAAGGTTTACACTAGCGTCTCCTTGAATTGTCAGCTAGGGTGTAATTAAAGGTGATTCGTAGGTCCGCGAATGGCTCTCGTAAACCTGGAGCCCAACTGAACAGCTGTCGATGGAAAACAAGATCTAAATTTAAGCCTGACCGCTTTGGATGAGATACATTCTGCTGATTCGGACAATAGTCTGCGAGCTTTCGACCTTTCCCAGCCTCTGCGATTTCGACTTGTCTATTCGGTGGATTTAGAGTGGCTAAACTTATCAATGGTGTACTTGGTTGTTTTGGCGAGTTCGTATGGAGAACTTGCAGCTTGAGGAACAACGAGATTTTCGATAGTCAAGGTTAGAAGGTACGTGAAATCCAGTATGGAAGACAGTGGACGGTATTCTAGGTTTACAGGCGTCACAGTGAAATAGTGGTGTTATGGGATTAAAAGGTGATAAAATTCCCGACACCCCGTGTGTTTTACATTCTGTTAGAATGGGAGCGGCAAAAATGGGTCGTAGATCAAGCTCTTTAATCTTGGAGCTCTACCATTCCTGCGATATTTATAGGAACTAAGGTGAATAAACCCTATACAGCATTCCTTTCATTTTTTTCAACGTTGGGATATCAGTAAGCATTTAGATCTTAAATTATTTGCCCGCATGAAAGAGTTCCTAAATCAAATTGAAGTGACGTAAACTCTACCCCTGTAATCTCTGCTCCCTCTACATAATTTCACGTGTAACAAAATAAACGGGTCGGTCAATCACTTCCTCCAGTTTTTACCAATGATTGAACAGAGCGTTCGCGCAGGTATTGGAAGAATTAGGTCTTTAAGGTGGAGGAAATCGAAATGAAAATGACTTGGATGGCTTTTATTTTTGCACGCCCATCGTTAGAGTACACGCAGAAAAGGTTTCTCTTCGTTTTTCTTCACCTGAGAGTAACGAAGACTCGTCTCCTTGTATTCTGAAGAGAATTGGAGACATTAATTGTCACAAAGAAGTATCTCCACGCGTCAGGTGATCTCGTTTTAGTTACATAAAAGTTCAGTTTCGTGAAGTCGCCGACGGGTCACTTTTGACCCGGCTGGTCGTTGTAGCGTGAAACCTTTTTTAAAGGTCCCCCTGCGAGACGACCTTCACAGGACGCGTACAGTTGGCAGGGCGGTGAGTCTAGGGACGCCTAGATCGATTATTTATCGAGACGGTATGCACGATGCGTGGGCAGCGGTCGCTCGTGTTCCCGCTGCTTTTCGTTCGCTGGCCGCTTTCCAAACGGCGACACCCTCACACCTACGAATTCCTTTTGCTCTAACACGCGTGTCTCTGCGTAGTGGACGCCGGCTCATCCGTGTGTTGCACCACTGTTACGCGCCTCTTACGCGCACCTCGTGTGTTGTACGCGTTACGTCGTCGCTCGATTACGTGCGAGCTTCCCTCTGCCTTTTGCACGTTTTCCTCCTCCTCTCCCTGTCTCCATTCCTCCTCCTCCGCTCTCTCCGCCTTCGAGTTTCTCTCTCTCTCTCTCTCTCGTGTGTCTTTTATTCTTCCTCTAGCGCCAACGATACTCGAAGTTTATTATTGGAGGACCGTGGAGTAGTCTTTACGTTCGACGAGTTAGAGCACGTCGTTGTTAATTTATGAAGGATACTATTGTGAACGACGCTGTTCACGGGATATTTAGCCTCTGGAATTCGATGTTGTTTTCGACCGGTTGCAATTTCTGTGGTCTACGAGGCGATTATTTCTGATAATGCGCGATAATTGGAGCGGATTTTTTTGGAAGTAACCAGGATGAAATGTTGATTAGTGAAATTGAGGTCGCTGTGTGATAAAGTAGAGTAGAATTTCTGAAGTAACGAAGATTGAATGTAGCGAAAGAAATTCAGTTCTATACGCTGAGTAAGTCGATTATTTTAGATAATACATGATTACTGAGGTAGAATTTTTAAAGTAACGAAGATGAAATGTAACTGAAGTCTAACCGAGCAAGCTGATCAATTGACATAACGTAGAACCGAGGAAAAATATTTTCAGAAATCAAGCGGGGATCGAACCCGCGACCTCAGATTGGCAAGTCGGGACTCTACGCCCGTAGCCATCGTGCCCTCCTTATTTCCTCGCTACTATTGCTCGTTTTAAATCGCACGGAGGCTCCAGTCTCACAATAATGCGATAACTGGAGCAGAATTGTTCTCACGAATTTCTGAAATTCACGAAGACGAAGTGTAAAGAGTGAAATTTTTGTGAAAGCGAAGACTGACACGATAAATACGATTCTTTACGCGTTCGTTCTAAATTTATTTCTGTTTTTTTATTAATAGAAGCCAAAGGAAGATAGTAGAATTAGGTGTAAGATTGGAACGGTTAGAGAACGCGAGGCTCTCGTTTTACGAGAGGTAAATCCTTGACGACAAGCCGCGAGGTATTCTTGGAGCCGAATATCACGTCGAGGAAGTATAATCGTCAAACAGGAAAATGCACGGTGTATTAATAGATTTCCTTCAAAAATAGATTCGTGATGCATCGAACGCGCGCGAGCGTGGCTGAAACAAATCGTACAGTCTCTTCGAGTCTTTTTCAAGATTCGTCAAGTCTTTCGATTACTTTCTTCCTCTTTAAAAACGAAGGGACGTAAATTCGTTCGTTAATGGTAAAACAGAGCCACGTGTTTTCCTCCGTGGAAGATCGAGACAGACAGGGTAAAGACAAAACCGGTACCGGTACGAGAAGACCTAACCCAGACGCATGAAGCTTTCTATTTTCGACCGCGCGATTAGGCTTATTTATGGCGGTGCGGGAAGAGAAGTCGATACGAAAGGTAAGCTGGATGTTTCCGTTTCCGGAAACCTCGGGATCCTCGAGATGTCGACCTACTCTGATTGCTCTTACATCTGAAGGAAGAAAAATTGATTTTCCATGGTTGAGGTTACTCGTGATTAACGCAGCGGTTGTCTTGTCAGTCTTGTTTAACACAGAAATATTTTGCATCAGGTTTTGCAATTGTAGCGTGCGTATTATTATGCGCTTTGTGTGACTTCAGTGAAATTTCTTATCTGCTGAAAACTCAGACGAGAATCGGATTGAATTTATTCTTATTCCTTGAGAGGTTGTTCCTTGGCTCAACAAGTACATTGTCGTTCATACGTATTAGGTTATCGCGTATGAAATAAGTTTTTAAGTGTACTTAACTTATCGTAAGTACGTCGATTTAAAGATGGAAGTTAGCCCAAGTTCGTAAATTATTTCACTGTTAAGCGACAGATTGTGTACAAAAGTTAAGCATAGATTAAGATCAAATTGCGTCGATCACTTTTTCGTTGGAAAATAATTCATTTTTTTAATAAATATTTAATAAATGATTAAATATTGTATTTTTACTAAAACTACACATGTTGAAAGTTTCACCCAACCACTTACCGAATACGAAGCAAACCAATGCAGTCATTAAAAAATTATTAAGATCTCAAGATTTCAGGACCTTTATTAAGAACTTTAGAACCCTCATTAATATCCTGAAAAAAAGAATTCAATTGAAAATCTCTTATAATAACGAGTGCCTACATGTTCCGTCGCGCAGGTACGGAACGCATGGGGTCTTCGTTGACCGGGTTTATGGCACGCTCGCACGAGAAGGTTATTTTTGAGAACAAAGACGCTTCGTAGCTCCGCGAAGAAATAAGTCATTTCTTACAGAACAATGCCTTTAGAATTTCGACTTATCCGCGTCCTCAATAACCGAAGACGTGTCATAAACCAGGTATTACTGAAGGGTCAATCCACACGCGCGTATAACGGCACTCTCGGCCGAGGGTTGACCTGGCGGGAATTTCCACCGAAGGACAGCGAAGATTCCACGCACCCGCAGGTAGGGCCCCACTCCTTCCAAGGAAAAGCGCGCTAAGGGCGCAATGGAAGGGTGGGTGACACTCAAGGGGCACGTTGATTGGTAATTTCTGCGTACGGCGGACTCCAGAAAAAATTCGACAATCGAGAGACATTCGCAAGGAGTCTCTCGTGTGAACAACACATACACACAGTTTCCAACCGTACGAGGAGATACCATACTTTTCGAGTCGCGAACGATCATTCGAGTCTAAAACAAAGTCGTCAATCGCATCGTGACGCAGGTTTGCTCACGTTCGAGCAAAGTAAACTTTTGAACTAATTACCCAATATTAATTTGGCGGGTAATAGTCGTGAGTGCGAAAACACTTTTGAAAATATCAAAGGAGAACGCGACGCGACACTACATTTCCACCAGTGCAAACAAGTGCAATCTAAATCACATGATACTTTTCGCACAAGCTTAGGAACACCAGTGCCTGCCCGATTCCCCAAAAGATCCAATCAAAAATGATCGGACGCCTCAACGTCGGTGGCGCAGAAATGGATCAACGATCGTCGAGAAACAATCCGCCCATAAATTGATCCGCCCCTTCGATCAAGCGATCCTCTTGCAGCAACAGCAGAGCAACAGGCTCACGGAAAAGAGAGTTGTTGACGACGAGGACAGGTGGTGTGTAGCACACGGCTCGCGCCGCGACGATGGCCGCCTTTTATCGAACGAGATCGAAGATAATCTCACCATCTTTCCCTTCCGCTCTTTTCTTTTTCTCTCTCTCTCCGATTCTTCTCTTTTCGTGTAACCATCCCCTGGACCCGTGTCGCGACCGATCTCCTGTTGCTCTTGGCAGGCTAACGCATGGTTTACGCGGTAACAGCTGTGCTCGCACGCACTTTGCTCGCGCAAAACATCGCTAATGGACCGACAACCTCAACCAAGTCGGGCCTGCTTACACGTAAATATAGTGGAAGTGTAGCAGAGGATCTCTCTCTCTTTCTCTCCTCTCACCGTCGATCCTCGCCTTCCTCCTCACCTTCGAATCACGGCCCTCTTGTCACCGCGGATCGAATTTATGGAGAGCGTGAAAGTTTCTTCGTTCTCGCCACTCGAGCTTTGTTCACTTGCTTTTCGACAACTTGTAACGTTTGCCGCGTTACGATTCGGAGCTGGGCAGTGTGCTTCGGTTCGAGTAATAGGTCAGCTAGAAGCTTTCGAGGTGGCCTAAGGCGGCGTTTATTTCATTGGAATTCTAGTCTGCGAGTTATGTAGGTCAGTAGTGAGGATTAACGTTGCTTTTGGAAGTTGAAGGAACTGAGGCGGTTTGGCCACTATTAGGACGGTTTTCAAAATCTTTTCTTTGCGAGGATCCTTCTTTTTCTTCGAATTTTTCAGATCTTCAGTTTCTATTTTTGTCTTTTCCCTTTTAAGGATCTTGCTTTTGTTTTCAAGTAATCTAGGAAGTAAGCACGTATGTGGCATCCTGATTGGCCCTACTTTCTACCAATTTTCCTTTTACTTTCTCTCATCTGTCTCTATTTTTGTGTTTCTTTTTCAGCCCCCGTTGAAACCTAGCGAATTTTGACAGCACAGTTTCTCTTCCTTACCTCTTCTATTGTAGATCTTTTTAAAAATGTTCTCTACATCTCGCGTTGACCTCGTCAAGTCTATTTCATGCTGGTAATAGCACTATTACTACCCCAATTCTCAGGTGAAAGGACACTCTGTTAGTGTCGACGGAATACCCCTTATTCATTGTCGAAAAAAATAACAAACCATCTTTTTCTCTTCTTTGATTTTCTTCTTCATTTTGTACTGTACATTATACTACTGCTCTGTGTGAATTTCAACGCCTGTATACTAAAGGGTCCTTAAACCCGTTGACTAACAATCAAATAAATAAATAAATAAATAATCTCCAAGTTTGTTACAATAGAAATTTCGGTTATAATTGAGGTTAAAGAACTCCCTATGTCCTCACCCACCCCAAGATCGACGAAGATAGTCAGAATCACCATGGGCGTACGTACAACGTTCACCTTCAGCTTTCCTCCAAAATTTTCCTCACAGTAATTACACAAGCAATATCAATTCCCCCCCGTCACGAATGACCTCACGAGATGAATCATCGATGGCACTGCAACGGAGGCAGATCACGGTTTGCGCGCGCGCGTGCATACGGGCGCGAGATGTGTGCCGAAGCTAAACATTCCGCGGAGCGTTCACCCTGGCATTGCTGTAAAAATAAACGGATCGCCAACGGTGTATATCCACCTCGTCCCCGAGGTCTCCGTTTCATTTACGATACCACTGAACCGTACCCACCGTTGCTTCTCTCTTCCTGCAGCCTCCACTTTCTCCTCCTCCTCGATCGGGGAGACCTTGCACCTGGTCCTCTCTTAGAGATAAAAGCGAACCTCGATCCGGAGAATTGCACAAGTATCGAATTTAAACTCTCTTCGCCACTGAAATTCCATTTTCTCCTTCTCTTCCACCTTGGAACAGAGACGCTCGTTCTCGGAGCTGTCGAAGGTCGGGCTTAAAACGACCGTGAACACTCCCGGCGATACCGATTCTTCTTCGATTAGCGATTATTTATCGTTCCTTGACCTCGACGCTCGATTCTGTTCGTCGCGTTCCGAACGAGCTGGAACGAGACTTACTGTCGATCGTAAAAATGATTTAAAAGTGCAGTGTAAACGATGATGTAAACGGGCAGTCTACTAGTTTAGAACAGAACCATCTCGTCCGAGGCTCTAAAAACGATTAGAAAAATAATTGAAAATTATCGATAGAGATCCTTCTCGACGATTCTCCCCTCGGAGATAGAACCGATCGTCCGGCAAAAGGGTGGAACAGAGGGGGAAGCGTTGCTTTTCCTCCATTTATTTTTCACGCCGGTGGAGCGAATCGCGCCTGACCTTCCTCCGTGTCTCGAAGATCGGGGCATCTTCCGTGAAAACGACAGCACGGACGAAAGAATATGCGGGGCCGAGACGTGCCAAGTGAGTCAGTGAGTTGGATGGTTCACGAAATTAGATCGCGCGCGGATTATACAGCGGCCGGCTGTTCGCCGCCGCGTTGCTGCATCGCTGTAACCGGCATTGATTCATCGGGCCATCGTGTGCGCGCAGATGTTGCCGCTGTACAATGAACTGTAGGCAGTTAGTGTGCCGCATAAATCAAAGTTCCGTAAGAATTCACGCGTATTACGCTTGGAAGCTTTTGCCCCTAATCCCCGCAACGAAATGCCGCTACGCCTTTTATCCTTGCGTTTCATTCTTCTGCCCGGCACCGATCTCTTCCTCCTCCCGTCGAACGTTTCTCGCGAATAATTCCTTTCGATTCCTTGTCGAACCTTCAGTATCGATTGGTGCGTAAAACGATCAACCGACACGTTCGCTGCTATAAAAAAAGAAATTGCGTGGTACGTTCCGTGGTACCAATTCGATTTGTCGACGGAGATCGATCGATAAACTGTACGGTGGCGACGGTGGCACACAGGACAGGTCATTTTTGCGTCGACACACTGTCGACGATGGCACACAGGACAGCTAATTTTTGCGTCGACAATGCTTCGACGGTGGCACACAGGACAGGCCATTTTGCGTCGACACACTGTCGACGATGGCACACAGGACAGGTAATTTTTGCGTCGACAATGCTTCGACGGTGGCACACAGGACAGGCCATTTTGCGTCGACACACTGTCGACGATGGCACACAGGACAGGTAATTTTTGCGTCGACAATGCTTCGACGATGGCAGTGACCGTGTTAGCAAACAAAAAATTTCTGATAAATATTTTCTTTCGATTTGTCGTGAAATCTTGTCGCGAATGGTGTAGAAAATTACCGAGATCTAAAAACTCTTCTGCCGTTTAAAGAATAAAGGAAATTCATATTTCACACGGCTGAAAAGGGGAAAACGTATTCGAATATCGCAACAGACACCTGAGTATTCGTTGGTGCGTCTGAGACACCAGCAGTCTCGTTGAATCATCCCGTAATTCAGAGGATCAGGTGGCACAAGGTATACTTAATAACGCGGATTAGAGAAACGCGACTGGAACAAGGGAGCAGCAGATGAAAAACGACGATCGGACGAGATATGACGACGCCTGGCATGGACTTGGCGTCGGGTCTAGGAAGCGACGCTCCTCTAACCGTTGTAGCCCTTAATGAGCCCAACACGAGACTAGTTCAACCTCTTTAACTCTGTTTCTTCTGTCAACCGCTTCTGTCTGCTCCGCGGTCTCGCTTTCTTCTTCTTCCTCTTCTTCCTCTTCTTCCTCTTCTCCTTCATCGTCGTCGTCTTCGTCTCGCTCTTCTTCTCCTTCTCCTTCTTCTTCTCTACCTCTCTCCACCCTCATCTCCATCGTCGGCCGGAGCATGACCTGGATGGTACCCAAACGAAATACCATCCTCGTCGCTTCCTTTTTCGCGCGCCATTTTGGAGAACCGGTCGTCGCGTTGCTCCAGTTCACTCAGCCGCCGCCGACGCAAGCTGCGCTTGTTCGCGTAAACAGCTTTGTGCCTGTCACCGGGGATTAATGAACGACGATCGCCTAGCGATTCCTAAATCTCCTGGATTTCTCACTGTTGTCCCATCGTTTGCTGTTATTCATTTTTGTCCCCGAATTCGTCGTTTCTGGGATGAGAAATTTTTGGTAACCTTCCTTTCGTGTCTTACGAATACTATTTCGATCTGTGATTTTTCTGAAATTCAAATTAACCACCCCTTGGATTATTAATCTCCTTTAGATATTAATCTCCTTAAGAGAACTATTTCATAATTTCCCTTTCATGTTTCACCAACACTATTCCGACCGGTGAATTTTGCGAATTTCAAATTAGACACCCCGTGGATAATTAATGTCTTTCGAATTGTTTATCTTGGACAGCGCACTTCCTACAACCGATCGTTCCAATGAAATTGAGAAATGGATCGAATAGACCGCGAACACCAGTTCCGATCAATGAGAAAATTGTTGATTTTGGCTAGGGACCGCTGGCGAGTTTTCGTCGCGACAGTAT
>NW_017100307.1:2253239-2254947 GCF_001263275.1 Habropoda laboriosa | reverse complement strand
AGGGAAAACGGTGTCGAACGATCGATAACAGCAGCCGTCGATCGGGAAACGCCTCAATGCCAATGTTAAACCGTTCTTACGAAACAAAAGCAGCCGAGCAGTATCGAGGGTTACGTTGATCGCGTGAACACGCATCGTGAGTGCTTTCTTGCCAACAAGCCTTTCCATTACCCACTTCCTGCGACACCTTTGTACACGAGCCTCGCTGCTGATAGAATTGGCTGGCTTCCGGCCGTGTACTCGATCGTTTCGCCCCCTCGAGGGACGCTTCTGGCCAATTTGGTCGTTAAACAGGCGTTTATTTATATTTAAGCGAGCAACGTCGACGCGTGTCGCCACTTCCCGACAAGTATTTGTAGGCCGTTTGTCAAGAATATCGTATGGGTCGAAACGATGGCGCGTGTCGCCACTTCCCGACAAGTATTTGTAGGCCGTTTGTCAAGAATATCGTATGGGTCGAAGACTGGCCTGTTGGAAGACCAACTTTTATGGTAGACGCCATTGCTTAGGTACGTAAGAAGTCGTATTTCTTCGGTTAAAAACTGATTTTGGACGCCTTTTTTCGAATACCGAGATTCCTCGTGACATGACTCAAGTATGGTATAGGGGATGTATAGTTTATATCTTCTAAGAGATACCAGAACTTTTCCAGTATTTATCGAGCAAAGAATAGATATGACCAAAATTATCACCGTACTTTCTTTAATCTCTTCCTCAGATCGTTGATAACGGAGTCACATGCACGAGTAAAAGATCCTACGCATAGTTTAAGTAAATTCCTCATCACTTCATCAGACAGCGAAGGGGTTAAATCTCGTAAGAAGGATGTGACGATTGTCCGTACGTTAATTTATCGTCGGACTGCGTGCAAATCCGTCTGTTGGAGCGATTTCTTGCTCGTTGACCTGT
This sequence comes from Habropoda laboriosa, assembly GCF_001263275.1. Classification (NCBI taxonomy): domain Eukaryota; kingdom Metazoa; phylum Arthropoda; class Insecta; order Hymenoptera; family Apidae; genus Habropoda; species Habropoda laboriosa. Next base: position 2,254,038 of record NW_017100307.1, on the reverse strand, counting down.
GTCACGTGGAAGTAGGCGAGTTTATCGAGTCGTAACGTCGCGCGATCTCGAGTTTCGAGAAAATTGGAAGCTGGTCGCGCGCTCGGATATTATTGCCGCGGTGACAGCTGCTCTGCGATTCGTGCCGGCCTGAGTACTCGCTTTAATGACTCCATAACTCCTTTACGTATCAAAGCCGCGCTTATGACACCTTCGTCCGTCGATTCGTGAACCATGTGCCACCACTCGATTATTTATCGCTCTATTTTTAAAGACGGTCCGTTTCAAAGTGACTCCCGGCAATTTCATCGCGTAATTGGAAATTTCTTTTCAACGGAAGACGAGCTGGAGGAAGGAAACAGAAATCGTCTATTTGTGCCCGTCAGAAGCGCGCAGATTGTCGCGTCGCGAAATCGCCCGTTTCATCGCTGATATTTACGTTTGCGTGGCTAACTGGTTCGCCGGATTTATCCACAACCTTGAGAATAACGGGCGTGATTTGTCCCGCCGCGTAGGTAATATGTGCTCGATCCCATTAAAAGTCGGTGTGCACCGAGAGAGAAAGAGAGGCGGATTTGGCTCTCGTCAACATTGTTGCCGCAAATCGCCCGATTTCGAAACTGTTCGCTAACGAACTGGCGCTACCACGGATCGAGCCTCGATTACTCGTCGGCTAACATCCGTTTCGACGAAAGCCGACTCTTAATCTGGCTGCAAATAACTTTTCAACGTAATCGAGCAATCGACGAGTTCTACTTGCCTTGTATAATTTTGTCATTATGAAAATATTTTTCTTGTAACTTCTTCCAATCAATTCTCT
>NW_017100307.1:2240780-2253103 GCF_001263275.1 Habropoda laboriosa | reverse complement strand
TCTCTGTTTTTTTTTTTTTTTTATTTTCTTATTTGAGAAAGATGATTTTTTGACATAGTATTGACCCTTTCAGTCCCATGGATCTGTCTGGGTCCATTCGATTCATGTGTGAAAATTCCTTCAAGATGACATAAATAGTTTGTTAGTTATAGAAAAAGCTGCTGTGGAAAAAATGTGGTGACCAGAAAGAAATTTTTAAGTAAAACTGTTCATCTTACTTCTCCTGTGGTATTTGCATCGATACACAAGTGTCTTAATCAAGAAGGGGCCAAAAGGGTTGAAAAATGAAAAATTGTCTAGCGTTTGTTGTGAAAATTAGAAAGATTCCTCTTGAACAAGGGAATGAAAGACCATAAAAGGGTTAGAGCGGAGAAAGAATGGAGAAGGAGGGGGTTGAGGATGTTGGAATTGATAGCTCGTTGTCTTTCGTCCGGTTGGCGTCGACAGAAATAAGTGGTGGCGTACGCGTTAGCGGACGAAAATATACGAGATTCGGTATCATTTGTCACGCGAGCGTAACGCGCCGCTAGACATAATTATGAACCGCAGAACCGCGAACGATCGCGATTTCGCCGGCAATTTATAATATAGATACGCCTGTAAATGTCAACTAACGCTTGCCGGCGAACGTTCCGGGAAACACGAACCACTGCCGCCTCCCGACCGCTCTACCGATCGCAACCATAATTCTGTCCGTCAGCGTTGTTCCGCTCTTTACGATACAATCGAGACGCGACACTCTTCCCTGTTTAAGTATCTGCCAAATCGAACAAACAGTTTTGATATATTCGAGGAATTGTAAGTGTTGTTTATCTATCGAAGAACGAACGAGGAAATTGAAATTGAAAGATCGTTCATTCTGTCACATCCAGTAAATTAAAACGCTTTTGAGAAAAATTTGAAAGACGGACAGTGTACGTATCGAAGTGTCATTACATAGGTAAGCCGTTTCGTATTTCGCGCGCTTTTTATTCAATATACAGGGTGTCCCAATTTTCTTTCGATCAAACTTTGTCAGCATCTTCTAGGAGTGTAAGTAAGAAAAAAATGTTATATAAACATACGTCGTTTGAAGCTTTGTTAAAAAGTTATTCGTAATGTTGTTACAAAGTATTTCGTTTTGTCCTTCTAACTTTTTAACGAAGCTTCAAATCACCTATGTTCATATAACATTTTTCTCTTACTTCTATCCGTAGAATATACTGACAAAGTTTCATCCAAACGAAACTGGGACACCCTGTATGTAGACTGTCAGTGTGGCGCCTAGTTTCTGACTGCAGTATAAACGTGGCGCAACGTCTTTAACATGAACAAGATGTAAGCATGGTTCCCAAAAAAAATCGAAAACTGTCAAAATTTGCAATATACCGGGTGTCCGTCGCGTTCTACAAGTACTGTCGCAATTTTTCCATCGCGCTATGCGAAAGTGCACCGTGTATTTTGTCCCATTGGAAAGAAATTGATACGAGAATGAAATGTTGCAATTGAACGTGTTTTTTACGCGATCCATTCTTTTTCGGCTACCTACAACTGTCTGTTACGCTCGGGATCCTATGAAAAATGGCAGATTGTTTCGCAGCCAGTGGTAATTCGGTCGCGGGCACGTGATTAATGCCCGGCCGCTTATTCAATTTCACGCACAGACGGCGCATTATTAATCAGTCAGAAAATTGTAAACTGTGCGCCTCGCTAGGACGATGTTGCCTACCGTCCCGTTGTAACCGGTTCACTAGCGGCACAACGACGCTTCGTTTGCTACTAAAATTACGAACGGCGACAGCTTAATGCCCCGAATTTGTCAGAATCCGAGAGTATAACGCCGTTTAATCAGATAGGACACTAGTCACATCGGGCGGATGACAGTTTGTTCTGGCCCGCAGCCTTCGGTGAACGCCATTCTGAGGGGATCGGTTGAAGAATCGTGTTGTTTCGCGGTTCTCGACTGTTGGAGTAGGTTAGGGGACTTCGGATTCATCGATGCCTAGGGGATGTTTACTGTTCCTTCAGTGGCGCTTAGGTCTCTTTTACTCGTTTCACTCTTGAGTTGTTACGTAGAGAAAAATAAAGGTCTGCTCTGTTTAGAGAAGTTTTACTTATAATGGTTCCACTTGGAATCATTTTCCAGTGGCTCGAACCTCGGTCTAACGTTGTTTCCGTAAAATCGATCACTCTGATCCTCGGAAAAAAAGTGTTTCTTTTCCTATAGTAGTAAAGATCACGTTGGACGCAAGTCGACTACTCGATTTTAATTATTCTTTCGTTACAAAAATGTGACATCCTGAGAAACGTGACGATTTTCCCCGAACCTAAGATTCTTCGACCCTTAATTTTTCTGAACTCTGGCTGTCCTCTCCTCTTGTTTCGCTACAGTTTGATAGCTTTCTCGTCCCACTCGAGGCCAGCGATTTTTTGAAAGTCGATCCCGAAAATTTTTGTTGCCTTTATATCGAAAATCGAGAAACGTGTTTTGGGAACTGAAGAATTTTAACATTGTAGACATTTTTTGGTCCTAGCTGGAAACCTACGCGGGTTTTAATACCTACAGAGCTTCAACTTTTATTTCATTTAAAAACGATCTTATTTCTAGTACTTCACTAATAACATAATACGAATCCACGATCGTTACACACCAGGTGTGTGATTGGGTTAAGCTCTAACTCATTTTCTGTTTGCAATGGACTACAACCATTTTTCCCCGAGCTCTTCAAATTCAACTCTCCGAGGCACAATACTTCCCAGTTCCTCTCCTGAACCATTTAACCGCTCCGAAAGCCATAAATCCTCGATCCCAGCCTTCCATCGCATTCCCACATGGAGCAACCTCAATTATTACTTGCACCTACAACAACGAGACCGCTAAAGGAAGGCAAACACCGGCGGTCGCCACGAACAACGCTATCCTAGGAAGTATTTCGAGCAGGCTTCTTTCCTTACGCTTGGCCTTGCAACAACATCCAACATTCTCAAGCGGTTACGCGTACAGAGAGGCGGCCGAGCCACCAATGAACGACGTTTCTCTATCCTAGAATAGAATTAATTCATCGTTCCTGCCATGGCATATAGAAGTCGGCGGAGCATGAGTTGGCAGAGGCGCGATAACCAGAGGCTGGTGCGTTCGCGCGGACGTCACGGGGGCTCTTTCGAGTAATCGCGAGGATACGTGGCGACCGTTCGACATTTCACCCACGTGCACGCGCCGTCCGAATGACTTTTCGCGGGAAAATCTCGCGATACGTCAAGATCGACCGTTTCCTCGCGATATTTTCGTCCCGATTTCTCCCGCGCGCCCATGGTCCTTTTAAAGTTGGCGGGTTAACGACGCGCTCAAGTTCAAGAGCGACGACGATGCATTTAGGTTTGTGCAACACCCGTTGTCTCGACCGCGTAAACTTCGAGATCTCCTTCGATTATTTATCGTTCCTGTTCGAATAACAATGGAGATTTCAGTCCTCGTTTCATTCACGTGTTCCACGGTCTAAAACTAATCCGTGACACATTTATGAGCGCGTCTCTAAACCTGCGTTCTACGATATACAGGGTGACTCGTGTAGAATGCGCCGGATGATCATTTTTTCTAGCTACGGTAGCGTGAGATAATTTAAACGATTTTGGGAAATGGTTGCAGTGTTGTGAAACTTGTTAAAAAAGGGACGTAACGTTCTGTTGAATCACATTTTTCGTGCTGCACAGCAAGTTGTATAGAATCCATCAAGTGTGGGCAAAGATGAAAGAAAGTTATTGTTGTTAGATGACACGTTGCCAGTCGGTCGAAGCAAGTGTGACGCGTTTATAAAATATTTGTCATCAGCGGTTTCACGCCATTAACCTTTTCGCTACGGCGCGCTTGTGACAGAATATGATCGCTATGAACGGAGCGCATTACTGACTAGTCGACACTGAGATTTAAATGAAACTTGGCAAACGATAATTTTGTCGCAAAAACAAAAAAGAAAGAAAAGTATATATGGTATGAACGTATATGTACGCTGTTCGTACCCGAGCGCCCACTTTTCGAGAGCGTATATATACTTCGTATATGAATGTTCATTCTTCGAGGGCGTATATATACAGCAGCAAAAGGTACAATCTTGCGACAAGTTGCGAAAACACGTACAAGCTTATAAAACAATTTCCTCTGTAACCACTATTTCGTTAGAATGTACGCCGTCAACGTGTCAGTTGCGTGACAAAATAAACCGATCGAATATACTTTGCAGATTTTCGCCGGTATAATCTTGAGACGTCGTTCCAAGTTCTTCTGAAAGCTTCATAAGGCCACGAAGCCCTCGAAAATGTCGAGCTGAAGCTAGACTCGCCTGTCCTTGCATTACGGATATTTCCGTCCGTAGTATTAGACGGTATAAAGGCAGAACTGCTCCCCTCTGCCATTCCCGGCATGGCCAGACGTTGGCAAACGCTATGTAAAGCGCTCCAACCAACCTTTCTGCCCCTTTTTTACCTTTAAACGTCGCCCGGTACCGCCTCTCTTTCGTCAGCCGACGCATATGCGTTCTGCTCGCGCTTTAAATCACGCACAGAGAGCGGAGGCTACTTCGTGAGCCTGCCACCTTGTCATTTTTTCATTTTATCTAGCCGCGACCACGCGTCACGGATATCACAGGGAGAGAGGAGCTGAGGTCTTTAACGAGATTTCATTGGTACAAGCTGGATGATTTGCTCGAACGTTTACGATCAGCGATACCTGTTTGATCTTCCCCTTTGAGAAACATCCCTGGACACTGCGTGTTCCGGTTCGGAGCGGTTGGCTTTCGGTGTGTAGTGTGCTGCAATGACGGGATAGAGGAAGGATAGGCTTGAAAGATCCGCGTTGTAGATCAGGGAGCGTACTCGACACGAGAAATACCAAGTCTATATTAAGTTTATCTCTGACCGAGAATAACAAGTTGTTTACGCGGCTCGTCAAACGATATAATTTCCACTGGGAGACCTTCGGGATATATTAAGATACAAATCAGGCTGATTATCGGGGGCCTCGTGGAATCTTATTGGAATAAATCATTAACCCTTTGGATGCGGTGTGTATTTTATTGGGAAAAAATTGATAATTGATTGGGTAGATTTGAAGAAAGTGATCTTTGTTAGTCGTTGGTCAGTGTTGGGTTGGAATAGAAGTTCGTAGTGTTTGTTAAATTACCTGGAGCAGTTAATTGTCTAGACAGGTGTGAAGTTTTGGGAGGATGAAATCGTGGAACTGCCTGAAAGATGGGGATAGATTGTGGAAGAAAATGGTGTATGTGGTTGAATAAATGTAAACATTGTCTTTGAATTTCGTTTCAATTTAATACTATTTTAAGAAACTCTGTTTTGTGTTATTGTCGGATATAACAAACCATCGTTCAATTTTTCTAAGGGTACCTGTTCATCCGAGAATTTTTTTTAGGATAGTTGCTCTCGAGAGTACTCTCAAATTGTGTCCAGCTCTCAGTGTTGTGTACCTCGATAAATTTCGCTCTCGAGAGCAATTCGCAATAGCTTTGTCTCAATAAATTGGGACAGAAAATTGTCTCTAATTTTGCGACTCTCGAGAGCAACTGGCGGTAGCTCTGCCTCTAAATTGAGACAAAAAATTGTCTCTAACTTTGTGACTGCCGAGAGCAACTCGTGATAGCTTCGTCTCAAAAATGGAGACAAAAAATTGTCTCTAACTTTGTGACTCTCGAGAGCAATTCGCGATAGCTCTGCCTCTAAATTGAGACAAAAAATTGTCTCTAACTTTGTGACTCTCGAGAGCAACTCGCGCAGGCTTCTTCACCAATTTCTCTAACAACCATTTTAGCAATCTAAGAAATTCGTTCATTCGTCAAATTCGACAACTCGCTCGTCTCATAAAAGCACAGTAGTTTCAAACTTTAACCTTTACAACTACCCTGTTTTTCACTTCCAAAGTTAAACGAACCCGTAGCAGCCAGTCCCGTTAACCTCTGTCAGGATTAAAATGAAGAAGGTCGAGGAAGAAACCGCTGTCATTAGCGGTTGCAGGAATCGTTATCGTTCCTCTTCTTTCGACAATATTTCGTTAGCGGTACCCCGGCGTGTCGATGCTCGATAACAATCATTCGGCGGAACCGCGAGCAGCGTACACTTGTCCCTTGCAGCCGGTCACGTTATCGAGCCAGGCATTATTTACGATAACCATTTCACTCGGATGGAATTCCGTTAAGCGTTCGGTATCAGTCGACGGTCGTGCGTGTCGTTAGTGGCCTATTGCTCGGCTATATAGCGATCATTCCCGGCCGGATCCTTTTCGTGGAAGGTGCAAAGCCTCGTGTTGCTCGCCTCTCCTCTAAACCTGTTCCAGCCGGTGTGCAGTTAAGACGTTAAAGGTCCGTTTCTTGCCGTCGAGATATTCGATCGGCGCGTATCGACCACGCAACAGAACCTATAATATCTCTCTGGATTTACGCGTTCCGCGACGATCACGGTAGAGGAACAGTGTCTGCTTTTAATTTCTCTGTTGATACCTTTGTTTTTGTCGTTTCGGCGTACTTTTTGTGGTTATTTATCGACGAAGAGCTGGATAATTTAGCTGTTATTGTGGCGAACTAGTGACTTGCAGAGAAGATTAATTGAATTTAATTGACGATGGAATTGCACAGAGTTTTATACGTTGCTCGAAAGAGCATGTCACAGGGATCACGACGATATAGTTTTTAAGTGCTATTGATTATCGGTTTAGGAGCTGGAGCTGTTTTTCTGAAGTACCGTCAGTGACTACCGGATGAGAATCTTAGCGATTTTAACTGTCCGAATATTTTTGAAACGAGTGCAAAGAAATTACTTTCATTTGAAAATATGTTCCATAGCAATGTGTTGATATGTAGTCATCTTTATCTATTTTTTTCCGAGAAGATGAACTCTGGAGTACGCGATGACCCTCTGCTGATTCGTTACAGTTTTTAACAACTCTTTGAAATCATATTTTCGTGACCCGTGAGACACGCTCTTTCGACATAAAGATTTCAAGAAACTTAAGATCCTAGCATCTCTTCTACTCCATTTCCTTCAGCTTCGATCGCTCGGAGAAGAGAAACGAGAGGTAAAATTCGGATTGCCACGAAAGTTCGCGTCACCGATCATCGAGAACGACGTGTCCCGTGTCGACGACGAAAGAAACGATTGATTAATCCTGAAGAGGCGGCCGTCGTAAAGTTAACGATCGTGATCATCGATGCAGCTGACGTTTACAATTGCGTTTTTTCGTGGGATCCAGCGGTACTGTGACGGCGATAAAGCGCATTATCGAGCGCGTCGAGGGGACGAAGAGCGAGAAAGCGGTCGAAAAGCAACCGAAGTTCAAGGCAGGAACTTCGTTCATTTCTTTCGCCGTTTCTTCTTGCCTGCCAGTCATTTTCTGCCGCGACGTGTAATCTTTGCCTGTGAATTTTAACGAATCCACGCACTCGAACGTTTATCGCAATCGTCCGGAGAGTCTCTTCTCGTTCCTTCTTCCTCCACCGACGCGTCGGTTGGACAGTTTCTCCTCGGAGAGCCGATTTTTCGGGAAATTAATATTTACTCCCCTTGCGGAAGATTCGAGGCCCCGTGGTTTTATCGATCGCTGTGTATTCGTTGCTGCTGGGTATCGCTCTTATTGCTTTAAGCCTCTTTCATACTTGGAACTCTGTTTAAAGTGTTGCTGATGATTTTTGAAGTTGAAGTTGGAAGTTTCAGATGTTCGACAGTTTTCAGAGTTTGTAGTTTTTACTGTGCTATGTTATTCGTTGCACAAATTACTTTTTGACGACCTTATGGACGTTTCATGTCTGCGATGGTTCTCAGAGAATCAGCGAAGAAATTTACCGTGCAGTTTTACTACGTTATTAGGTGCACAAATTAATTGGAAGTCTTGACGCTCTTATGGACTCAACACCAGCATATCTTTTCAAAAAGAGAATTCTTCAGTTGCTAGATAAATGCAAAAAAATGATCCGAAATAATAGAATCATGAACACCGAAATTAGTGAAAAGTTCACCGAATTAATTTATCCACCTGATACTTTTAATACTAGGCTAAGTTAGGTAATTTACGCCCCCAGCGTGAAGCAGCTTTGATTAATGTTTCGGTAGGAATACTTATACCCGATCTTATTAATAGCAATTACGCATACTCTCGGTAAACCTTAACGAAGCTGTATACACTATTCCGTTCACAATAAGACCATCTTTCTCGCATTGAAACAATAGACACACATTACCCAGAATTTTTTCGCGCGTTACCTTGAAATCATCCAGAAACATTTGATCGACACCGGAGTCTCTCTTTTCGGTGTCACAGTTATATCTCATCTACGTCACGGTGCTTTGCTACATTATCGACCAACGTAAGCTGTGTGTACCTTGGCAATTAAAAATTTCAATAATGAAACGTCGGGGAAATATTTATCGACTGTACTTGACAGGAGTCGGATTAAAATCGACACCGATGAAACCATTCTCGATAAAAATCTCTGTTAGCAATTTCAGGGTAACCACGTTTTAATCACTCCACAGAAACCGTAACACCTACCATTCTTCGGCGTGGTCGTTTATAATAACTCCGTATGTACATAACCGAGGAGCAATTACAATTTCCCTTAACCTTCCTCCGTTGAAACAACCATAAAACAAGTTCTCACCTATCATTAGCCATTCAGGCGCCGCTTGGCGTTTCTTCTCGTGGTCGTCGTAGTGTGAAACGAGCCTTATCCACGTCCGTTTTATCGGCGAAGGCGAAACAGCGAGGGAAAAGGGGATCCCGTATGTAAATGTTGCGTCTATAGAACGAGGTGGTGGACCCGTAATCACCGCGTTTGGCCCTCGAGACAGACGGCTTTTTGGTGGAAGGTGTAAACGACTTTACCGGCTACTTTAAACTCGTTTCAGATCGATGTGCAAACGACCCGACCCGCCGCTCAGTTGAGACATTATCTTGAAAGGGGGCTTTTGGAAAAAAATTTGCACGGTTACGAAACCGTCCCTCGTTTTATCGATCTCCGCGGTAAGTCTTATCGCGCGCCCTTGGGTGATTCGATTTTCGCGCTCGTAACCGAGGACGAGAGATCTTGAGACTTTCTTGCGAGGTTGTGATGTTGTCTTTGGAGAGTTTCAGTAGGTTTTATGGGTTTTTTAGACGGGAGATTCATTTTCTAACGGGTGGCTGAGTAGAATTTTTCAGAGAAGAAGGTTTATTGATTCGAAGGCGTTTTCGATACGAAGTTTCCCTTGAATTTCACTTAAATTTCAATTGAATTTTTTTTTTGAATTTCCTTTCAATTTTATTGGAATTTTATTAGAATTCCCTTTGAATTTTATTCGAATTTCATTTGAATTTCCTTTGAATTTCACTTCCATTTCACTTCCATTTCACTTGATTTTCCTTTGAATTTTACTCGAATTTCACTTCAATTTCCTTTGAATTTCACTTCCATTTCACTTCCATTTCACTTGATTTTCCTTTGAATTTTACTCGAATTTCACTTGAATTTCACTTCAATTTCCTTTGAATTTCACTTCCATTTCACTTGATTTTCCTTTGAATTTTACTCGAATTTCACTTCAATTTCCTTTGAATTTCACTTCCATTTCACTTCCATTTCACTTCAATTTCCTTTGAATTTTACTCGAATTTCACTTGAATTTCCTTTGCATTGAATTTCACTTGTGAATTTCACTTCAATTTCCTTTGAATTTCACTTCCATTTCACTTGATTTTCCTTTGAATTTTATTCGAATTTCACTTCAATTTCCTTTGAATTTCACTTCCATTTCATTTCCATTTCACTTGAATTTCCTTTGAATTTTACTCGAATTTTACTTGAATTTCACTCGAATTTCACGTGAATTTCCTTTGAATTGAATTTCACTTTAATCTCTACTTCGCTTAGAAAACTATTCCACGAGCAATTCTTCAAAAATTACCGAGAGCTTCAATATTGATATAAATTGACAAGTGGATCGAAACTTCTGTTTGGCCTATATTCACCGGAGAATATTTCAGTTTTATTCTCCACTGTCTTGGAGAACAGTGTAACTTAAGACAACAGAGAAAACTGAAAGGGACAATTTTCTTTTGTCTTCTTCGAACGTCGGTGTAATGGAACAATTAAGTCTCGTACAGGTTGAATTTTGTTTTGACTTTATCGGAAGCACCTGTTGGTTTAATTCGAGCGATATTTCACCGAGATATGTTAATCCACGGAACGTGTAATCCAGATTTACGAGAGAAAGATTCCGGATTAGTTATCAAGCAGATAGCGACGGTGAATGGGAACCGTATAGTCAAGGTAATCTAGCCACCTTGTCGCCCTTTCAATCTATCCTCCGTATCTCATCGAACGAGCAACAATCTCTCGAGAAAATTTCCCAGTGAAAGAACCCCACCTTCTTACGGTGAAATAAAAGGGAAAAGGTATTTCCGTGGTGTGCGAGAAGGACTTTTCAAATAAATATAGGCTATACACGACGAGTGTACGCACGTTCCATCGGCGATAAATTCGTGACTTTATGTTTTGAAACGTGACTCTTGCCGCATCCTGCATTTCCCGCGATTCTCCAGAGCAAGTAAAAACAAGGCGGATAGGTTTACGAACGGGGGCCACAGGTTTACGTAAGAAGAAATCACCGGGAGTTTCTGTGTTGAACACTCGTTTCCGGAGAACCTGCGTACCACGGTGCAAGAAGGGACTCTAAAGTCTAGAGGCTATGAAGTGTCGCTGAAATAGACAATCTTGAGAAGTTGGAGATCACTGCGCGTTGAAAGTGTTGCAAGGATTTTTAGAAAAGGAGCTTTGTGGTGTACAAGTCTTCCAACTCTTCCTTATGTCGAGAGTTTGAAATTTGCGGGAAGTCGTCGGGATGTATGTACATACTCTGTGGACCGAAAGTTTGGGACCACTGTGCGTTGCAAGTGACGCGGAGATTTTTAGAAGAGAAGCTTTGTATTTCCCAAGCCTTCCAACTCTCCCTTGTATCGAGTATTTTTGAAATTTGCTGAAAGTTATCGTAATATATACTGTGGACCGAAAGTTTGGGATCACTGCGCGTTGCAAGTGACGCAGAGATTTTTAGAAGAGAAACTTTATGTTATCCAAGTCTTCCAACTCTCCCTTATATCGAGAGTTTCAAATTTGCGTTAAAAGTTGTCGTGGTATACACTGTGGACCGAAAGTTAGGGATCACTGCGCGTTGCAAGTGACGCAGAGATTTTTAGAAAAGAAATTTTGTGTTATTCAAAGCTTTCAACTCTCCCTTATATCGAGTATTTTTGAAACTTGCGGAAAGTTATTGTGATTGTGGACCAAAAGTTTGGGACCACTGTGCGTTGCAAGTGACGCAGAGATTTTCAGAAGAGAAGCTTTGTATTTTCCAAGCCTTCCAACTCTCCCTTATATCGAGAGTTTCAAATTTGCGTTAAAAGTCGTCGTGGTATACACTGTGGACAGAAAGTTTGGGACCACTGTGCTTCTCAAGTGACGCAAAAATTTACAAAAGAGAAGCTTTGCAGTATCCAAATCTTCCAACTGTCTCTTGAGAGTTTGTGACAAGGATTTTCCGCAAAGAAGCTTAAAACTTCAGAGAAATTCCAAATTGAGATAAGTTCTCCCTAATATCACTTGCAAACTCGTAAAAAATTAGCGAGAGATTCGATATCGATATAAATTGATATCGAAGTGGCCCGAAACTTTTGTTTAGTCTATATCCACCGGAAAATATTTCCCGGCCGGTATTTTCGGCTTTACGAGGATGATTGTGGGCAGGTACCGATATACTTGTATAATCTAAATATAAGCGAACGACGTATCGTGCAATGTGTACGTGCAGTAAAATCACGGGATAGATATTAAAACTAGAAACCAGAACCGAATGATGTATTACTACGAGGGTCGAAGTGCCAACCGACCTCATCCGCCTTCTTGTCGGCTGGCACCACTCCACATTTTCTAGAATGACTCACGATAAGCGGGTCGACACAAGTCTGTACCACCGTCTGTCCGTCCTGTTGCACCGGGTAAACACGTGACCTGCCTGTTTTTCCCGCCTTTTGGAAATTCCCAAATCTCGGGGATCCTCCCGATCACTTCCGGTACACGCGTCGTCGTCGAGTCGAATTTTATTGGCTCCGATGAAGTAGCTTTGGACCGGGGAATATTCGGAGTGAATTAATTTCTGTGGAATTAGGAGCTTTTTAATGGATTTTCATTTTAATCTAACGTTAGCATTCTTTTGCGAATGTTCTTTTCCAATTTTTTTTTAAACGAAATTTTAACTCTTCGATTTCCCCGAAACGAATTTTTATTTCATAAAAGTTTGAAACATTTCACTTG
>NW_017100307.1:2218256-2240253 GCF_001263275.1 Habropoda laboriosa | reverse complement strand
GCGAACGATTGTGTGCTGTAGCAGACACTCTGATAAGTATCCCGGAATTTTTTCAGACTCTTGGAAAGCCTAGAACAGTAACGAAATTAAATTTGGAAATAAACGACCCAATTTGCTTAGGAAGTGTGAAAAATGTGTCCGCCTTAGATCAGATTTTTCCTTGCACTTTACTTCTAACCTTCTCATGTTTTCAAGCTATCGATACGTTTCCAAGCAAAGAACCGTCCTTCCCAGTTTATTCGAATCGAAACTTGAATACTTGAATTAGCAAGCGGCAAATAAAACCTTCCAAATTTAACCACCCTCTTTTCCATCTCACCAACTGGAAGTCACCTATAACCTCGCCAATAAGACGTTACAAACTGTACCGTTTCTCGGAAGAAACGTGTTAATCCCTCCCTCGAACTGGTTATACTTGGTGTCGCTAATTCCAAGCGGGAATAACATCGATCATATAATAAAAATGTCGCGCTGGGTGCTTGGCTTCATTAACCGTCCCCAGAAACGACCTCTCTCTCTCTCTCTCTCTCTCTCTCTTCTTAAAAAACCATCGGACGAGATTCCAAGGGATGCGTTCCCCCGAGGTCGTAAGTTCTCCTCAACGTGTACATCGGCGAATAAAGAAATCGTCGAAGCTCGGAATATTCCGTTTTCCTCTCCACCGGCACCTGCCTTCCATAATTTTTCATACAGCGGCAAAAGGAGCAAGGGCATTTGAACTCTCCTATTAATCACCGCCCTCTTCGCCGCAACGATTTCGCGTAATCACCGACAGACGGGTCCAGTAAAGCACGCTAACGAGAGAGAGCGGTTGAACGAAACACCCGGAGGAGAATTATCGCCGCTGAGATGCAATAACCTGGACCGCGTGGGCGTGAAATTCCCCACGTCGCGGTGGATTTTCCGTGGAAAAAGATCGGCCGATCGCGGAAGCGACGATGGAAAACGAGCCGGGGACGAGTTGCTGCTCTGCATGACGAGGGAAAAAGGGGAGGAGAGTGAGAGAGTGGACGGTTGAGAAACGTGTAGCGACAAATGAAAAGGATGAAAGTGGACCGGGAGTTCGGGGTAAATTGGCCGTGTTTATGCGCGGCGAGGTGCCGACGAGACTTCCTCTTCGCTCTAGAGTGATTTTCGCTTGAGAAATGGTCGGCGAGGTGGGAGCGGTGATGTTTCTGTGCGAGGGATGTATCTGGAGGTTGAGATTTATCGGGGGAATTGGACTTCTTCGTGGATTTTATCGAGGAGAGAAGCTTTTTGATCGAATTCGTGCTTGTTCTTGAAGATGACGAGTTCGGGTGTCTAATTTATGCTTTGTTCTCGTTATTTTTGGCCGAAGAATGTTTAATCCTCCTAGTACCCATGAGCCGATGTATCGGGCTTCGCGAGAAATACCTCGAGTCGAGATTTCGGCTTTTCAATAGAATTTTAACACATCTAACGAAACTTTATTTTTATAAAATACGTTTTTACATTAGAAAACACGTTTACTGAACACAAATATGTACGTTTTACCGAGTTTTATCTCCGATATTATTGTAAGAGTACTTGTGAGGCATTCTACACGGCAGCGGTGAGATCCATGCATGCGGTCCCTTGGAGAAGGGTGATTCTTGTTGAAAGTATCTCGACAAAGTTTACCATTTTTATAGTGTAATTAAACTTGGAAAAAAGGTAACTGTAAAATATAACTGTTTTCACTGTCTTCATAATATGAAAATGTTTCCAGAGAAAATAAATTTTTTTTCTCACCGTTAATTACAAACTTAAACCTATGGAAAATAATTTTTTCCTGTCTTTTATGTAAAACTACATAGATTTTCTAATAAAATAGTGGAGATTTATCTTTATTTTTAATAGATGTCTTCGAAACCGGCAGGACTATGGAAAATCGCAGGGTACTAAGAGTATGCACTTTAAAAATAAGAAAAGATACGCCTGTTTTTTTAACGAGATCTTTACCGAATTGGATTTGCTTTTAGATAAGATCGAGGAGAGAAATTCTGTGACTGAAGCTGAGCTTTGGAATTTAGATGTTTAACCTGTACTTTGTTCTAATTATGTTTAGGCAAAGAATATTTAATTAGTGACGAAATCGTATGCACTCTAAAAATAAAGAAAATATGCCTGTTTTTTTTAGCGCGATCTTTAATTAATTGGATTTGCTTTTAGATAGGATCGAGGAGAGAAATTCTGTGACTGTGAATTTAGGTGCTTAACCTCTACTTCGTTCTCGTTCTTCGTGGGAATATTTTATTAGCGACAGAATCGTACGCATTTCAAAAATAAAGAAAATATGCCTGTGCTTATAATTTAGATCAATATTTCCAACGAACCCTTAAATTTGGCAAAAGAAGACGTAAGCGCCTTCTAATTCCACAAATTTTCCTATTTGTATTAGCAAAACCATTATGGCGTCACTATAGAATTTTCTTTGATTTTCGTTGAAATACTTCTCGCTTTCGGCACGAACTGACTAATAGAATCAAAGAGAGAATTTCAGCGACTGAATTCGGGGATTTTGAGTACCTAACCTCCACTTTATTTTCATTATTCCAATGTAAGGCACTGAATAATCCCATTTTACAATTAATAAACAATTACCAACGAACGTAGACAAAGAATATTTCATCAGTGACATCACACTTACAGAAAAAATATGCTATTTTAAAATGAATGAAGAATTAGCAACCAACGTTGACGAAGAAGACAAACTAGTACTTCAAAAATAAAGAAAATGTGCTCGTTATTACGCCAAAATACTCAGAGAAACAATCGCAGAAGCAAATAAAAGGCGATAGAGGAGTAATCGGTTCCACGGAAGCAATTGTATAAATTTCACGCGAGGATCCTCGTTAAGCGGCGTTTTTTCGTTTGCTGCCGGTCCGCCACGTGTAAGGGAAATCTTTGTGTCAGCGGGTCGACGCGCTTGGCCCTCTCTGCGATATAAAAATATATTAAAGTGCAGATGTAAAGATCGCGACGAACGATCGTCGTCTTCCCATCTCCCCACACGAAACGTTCGCACGAGCCACTATTCTCGCCCCGCTGGTTTTCCTTTTTCATCGAAACTGGCTTACGCGTACGCGAGCGTAATCCTCCGCCGACGAATTCCACACCGCGAAGATGAGATCACGTTTCAGGATCACGAGAGCGATTCGAATAACTCGGCGATGAGGGGAAGGAAAGGCCAATTGGCGTCTGAAAATCTCTCGAGGATTTCTTCGACCGAGCCTAGCTTTTCTCAGAGCGTTTACGAGAGGCGAGTGCGATTATAGCAAGTTTCCGATGTGACGAGTGTCTGTGAATGGAACTTGCGTCTGGTATTTCTGGGTATAATTGAGGCTTTTGGCGGGATCGTGACACGATAATTCTGACCCAGGAACGTGATTGGCGAAATCTGCGTAACTTTGATTGTTACATTTTCACTTGTACCATGTTCTCTGCCTTTCCTTAACGCTATCCTAGCCCATCCCATCTAACCACTCTTCCTTGTTATTCCTTCGCCTGCAACAGGGTCAGAGCGTGGTGCTTGCGGTGGTAGCCGGCGTCGGGGTATTTGCCCGGTCGACTATTAACGTAACTGAAGGGCTCATCCGCTGAAAACGCTCAGCTGCGTGGCTGGATTTTTCCATCGCCCGCTCTCGGGGCAGTGAAACGTATGCACTGGAAGGTCGGAATTTTTCTGAACGGAGCGATGAGCGAAAGCTCGCAAACTCGAAAAGTCCTTCTCAGGGCGGCAACCGAAATGACGATGATGTACCATGTTCGATGGATATACGTGAAATAAAAATGTTAGATAAACAGGTTGTTCGAAGCTGTATTAGAAAGTAGTACGAAGGAAATGGTAACAGACGTGCGCTTGTGATACGGAAATTTGAAACAAAGGGTGAATAAGATGGAAGAAAAATTTTTTTGTGTATTTCCTCAAGGTCATCTGTGTTCCTTTTTTACTTGAATATACAGTACCGGCCAAAAGTTTGGAATCACCGAGCATTGCAATTTACACTAGGGCTATTACTTTTAACCGGGTATCTGAGATACCCAGGTATTCGAGTACCCATGAGATACCCGGGTAGATGAAAATAACACGATCGACCCGGGTATCTCACGAGTACTTGAAAATGTACATAAAACAGTCGAAATCTCGATTCTCAGATAAAATACGAGTTCAGATAAAAAAGTTGTGAAAAGCGACCTCCGCTGTGTTCTTCGCAATTCCCACAAATTGCAATTTTTTCCAAATTTTTCGCACGCGTCATGTAGCAAACTGATCCTTCTAGCTTCCCAAGAAACTTCAAATCGTTAGGTAAAATTTTTAAAAAGTTATAATGTTCTAAATAGTGTCCGAATCGTTTTGTGACCGACTGTAGGTAAGTTTCGCCCGGTTTTCTGTAGCAAAATATGAAAATCGCCCGCGGCTGGAGGATTAAGAAAGAGCCATTAACGCTAAAACTAAAGACAATTATTCCTGAAAATGTGTCGGTACTGTGTCGACCTAAAAAGTTATTATCAAAAATTTCATAGATACAGCATATTGTGAAATAAAATCCCTTTCAACGTAGACGTACCACTATCGCCACTATTATTCCAATAAAAATGTCAAACACTCCGATCCGTCGTTACCAAGTATCGGACTTTTGCCTTGAAACTTTACTCGTTTTACCGCCCGGTTGTTGCAAGACGCGTCTCGCGGCCGTATTTCTCGCGAACGCGAGGAAAGTTTCGTTGAACCGATAATTTTTCCCGCGGCCGCCCTGTCGACTTTCTCTCGTTCGAGGGTCGGTAGAAAAAGCTGGACGATCTCTCGCGGCGCTGATTTCATAAAGCTGTCGTCGTCTGCCCGGATCCTCCATAACAGAGCCCATGGGGACTTGCTTTCTCTCTCTCTTTCTGCCCCTCGCTCTCCTGCTGCAAGAGCAAATATTGAATCAAGGAAAGCGCGAGAGGAAAGTCTGCTTGGAGCACGCGCTCGTCTGCTGATTCGTTCCTTCCTCGCCTTCTTCGTCTCTTTTTCAAAGATTCACACGGTTTGTGTCTTTCCACTGGTTTCATAAGATCAACGAATCTCGGACGTGATCACTTTGGTTTGTTGTTTCTATTCATTTGATGTCGTTAGGCTGGAGAAATTCTGTAAGATTGGAGAAATCAACGGCTTGAAGATCGTGCTTCTTCTTTTGTGGTTTAATTTCGTCAGGATGAGAAAGAAGTTAGGTCGCGAGGGTCCACTGATTTTTGTGGAATATTTTTTCAGCGTGTCAGCGAAAGGAATTTGTGCAAAATTAGCGAGCAGCGAATTATTTTTCCTACCGTTCCAAATCTTCGCCGAATTCGACCCTAATTTTGCAATTTAAATTTCGTCAAGATGAGAAGAAACTAGGTCGCGAGGGTCTACCGATTTTTATAGAATATTTTCTCAACGCCTCGGCGAAAGGGATTCGGGCAAAATTAACGAGCATCTAATTATTTTTCCTTTCGTTCCAAATATTCGCCGAATTCGACCCTAATTTTGCAATTTAAATTTTGTCAAGATGGAACAAAGTAAGTTTAATTTTTGTCGAAGAAATTAGGTCACGCTTCTCAACCGATTTTTCCACAATATTTTTTCAACGCCTCGGGCAAAAGGAATTCGCGCAAAATTAGCCAGCAGCGAATTATTTTTCCTACCGTTCCAAATATTCGCCGAATTCGACTCTAATTTTGCAATTTAAATTTTGTCAAGATGAGAAGAAACTAGGTCGCGAGGGTCTACCGATTTTTATAGAACATTTTCTCAACGCCTCGGGCAAAAGGAATTCGCGCAAAATTAGCCAACAGCGAATTATTTTTCCTACCGTTCCAAATCTTCGCCGAATTCGTCGAATCTGAACTCCTAATCCAGCCGCAAGATAAGCAAACGCGTCTGCTATAACAGGAAACGCTCGAACCACCTATGGTCCACTCGAATCCCAGCCATTACGTTACCAGTCCTTCTCCAAACATCTTACCAAACATTCTAAATAGGCAAAAAACCAGAGACCTAGCAAAAATTCTCTTCACCCAATCGAACCTAAGCGAAATCTCACGAAAGACGATAAGAGAAACTATATAGTACTGGCGAGTCTGAACGACGTTAAAGGGTTGAGATCCAGAGAGAGGGTTCGAGCCGCAGAGAAAGAGGATGAAAGTTACCGGTGGAACGAAGAAGTAGACGGTTGGTAAGCATGTGCTTGCTCGAAACCCTCCCCTTTCTCTCCTCCTTTCTCGATCCGCCTCTGGCAAGCCCGTTAGGCTAACTTGGGAGTTCTATTTGCGTCTTGACTTCTTACGTCTTGCCCCCACGATCTCCTCTCTCTCTCTCTCTGCACGGTGCCGTTTCCCTCTTCAGCATCCCCCCGTGGACGAGGCAGCCGTCTATCTAGCAACGGCCGGTCAGCAACGCGGTCAGACCTAATCCGAATCACCGATGCCACCGTGTGGAAAGCTTGGAAGGATTCCCGAACTTTCTGCCTCTCTCTGTTTTCCGGTTCGTTCGCTATACGCGATAACTCACGATATCACGCACACCGCGTCAATCGGTATACACTTAGGCAGTAACTGTTCCAACTCTGGGAGAATCTTAGGCTGCTTTATTAACCCTTTTTTTCGGGGAAGAGGAAGGAGGTAGGGGGAATCGATTTAGCTGGGCGAGAATGGAAAATTTTCACCTCGATACGGTGTGGAAATGGTCGGAGTGGGGAGGTTATGACGGTGGAGGAGACGTTTCGACGGTATTCTGGGAGGTGGAATATTCAGCTTGGAGAAGTGCGGAGTACCGGGTGACCTGGGTGACCTAATTGAGTTACGCAGAGCTTGGTCTAGACGTGTACCGTTCAAATTGGATCGAATGGTTCCGTGTTCTTTTCGGAATCGAATGGGAGTTTGCTTTGCTGGTTTAATGAGATTGCGTGTTTGTGTACGTCTGTGTGATGTAAGGAGGCTTTGTGGAGGAAATTGTCGAGATTCTTTGCGGATTTGTTGTTTCGAGGTTTGTTTCTGGAAAATTCGATGGGAAAGAAGCTTCGACGAGTGAAATCACAAAATTGGATCGAACGATTCTGTGTTCCCTTAAGAATGAAGCGAATTATGTTCGGCAGGTTCAACGATATTACTTGTTTACGTCACAGTGACATAAGAATTCTTCGCAAAAGAAATTGTAGAGATTCTTTGGAATACGTGCTGGGAGGTTAGAGACTCTTGAAGATTTTCCACGTCACTGTAAACGTAAGAACAATTGTCCCTAAAAAGAAAAATTGACGAGTGTTATAAATACGAGGGCGGATTGAAAAGTTCGCGGCCTAAGTGGGAAGAACTGGTGCTAGGTGCTTGCAATTTTTACGGTGTAATCTGTGATCATTTGTGTACCGACGTACGAGGTTTCGTGGCTCTCTTTTACAGCTGGTGAAGTAGGGGTGTCACACATGCCACTCGAAGGTACTTGCAGTACCTGAGGGTCACGGCGGCTTCCCCTACCAAATTAAAACCACCAATCAGACATCGTCATTCCCATTTTCACATGACCGCACTTATTATTTAAGCACGAATTCCTTCAAAGGACGACCTTCCTTCCACACAGAAATTATTATCACCAGTCTAACGCGTTTTTCTAATTCAACAGTTGTAGAATAAATTTAAAGTTTAAGTGTTATGTATACTCGTGACATCATTCTTTCACCACCTTCCAGTATCCAATTTCAACAAATATTCAATCGTCATTAACGTTGACATTTGAAGTGAGCATACACGAAAGACTCTCTTTCACACTACAAACTGTTAAATTGCTCACGCCTAGACAGGGGTGTTTACAGGGAATGATCCAGTACCTGGTGACAAAGAACATCACCACAAGGACCTTGAATAATTTTTGCAAGGTCCTTGAACGATCTTTGATGCTTTATCTTCAGGTATTGGATCGCTGTTCGTTCTCTAATTTTGTCCATCTCTGCTCGATCTGCTGCGAATACCTCTACTTCACTAGCTCTAAAAGGGAGAAAAATGACGACAGAGACACGAAACTGTAATTACATATTATTCGGTAAAAATTACAAGCACTTAGCTCCGATCCTTCATACTTAGGCCGTGAACTTTTCAAACCAGCCTGGTATCTGAAAATTTATCACACTTATTATTTCGGTCCTAGTTTCCTCGATACCATCGATAAAACACAACGACAAAGAGCAGGTATGGTAAAACAGCTCGGACAAGTGGAATCAACATCGTCCAATTATCCCCACTAATATGATTACCTCATAATGCGATAACGATCGCGATAACACCTTGTCGAACGCGAGAACCATAATATCCGGAGCGTCAGAGTGAAAGAAGCTTTCGAAAGCTTCCATCTAAACCGTTCCTCGTTAAATTCAATCACCGTTGAAATAATGCTCGATAACATGATTTTCCGTGATCGTGGTCGTGGTCGTCGAGGCTGTGAAATAAGGAGTCCTCGTAGAGCTTGCTCGGTGTAATAATATATCAATAAACAGGGCGATTAAGATGCAGCCGTGTGGCTGGCAATAAAAATGCGTGTGCGCGTGTGTAAACGAGGAGCTGTGAGCGCGAGCGCGCCACGGTAGCGCGCGATTTTATCGGGAAACCACTTATCGGGAGTATTTCTTGCCGTCTAATAGTGGCGATTATCAGTTGCGCTGCGTGCCAGCCTCGATAATTGCGGGACGAGCCGGCGAACAGAGAGCCGGTAATGATCTCCGTAACGGCGTGCACGCTCTCGAGGATTTGACGTTCGATTACGGGGACTGGTCTCGATACGTCGTACATCACAACGCAACTGAATAGAGTAGAGAAGCGTTGGAAGCCTCGGGTAGACAGTTATTACAGACTGATTAGCTTATGGGTAAGTTATGCGCGGCCCAAAGTCCATGAAATTATGGAACGGTCTCTTGTGTTCGAGGTGTTGATGTTCGTGTCCTTAATTTAAATAATATTAGTCGATATGCAGGTAATGACGACGAATGAAGAGTCAGGGGGACAAGGGCGAGAATATTCTTAATTGAAGATTTAATAGGAGAAAGGTAGTATTAGATGATAAGCAGGTGATGATAAGGCGTGCAACTACTAGAAAATTGCAAAATAAAGAGTTAAAGATAATGGCAATTTCCATTAATCAATCGGAAATGACGAGTCAAGGGGAAAAGACGAGAATCCACTTAATTGAAGTTTTAACAAGAAAAAAAATAGTGTTCGATGATAAGCAGGTAATGATAACGTTAACAGCTACTGAAAAATTGCGAGATAAAGTGTTCGAAATAATGGTAATTTGCATTAATCGATCAGGGATTATGAGACAAGGGGAAAAAGAGTAAAGGTCCACTTAATTGAAGTTTTAACAAGAAAAAAAATAGTGTTCGATGATAAGCAGGTGATGATAACGTCAACAGCTACTGAAAAATTGCGAGATAAAGGGTTCGAAATAATGGTAATTCGCATTAATCGATCATGAACGAAGAGTCGAGGGAAGAAAAGGGGAGGGTCTACTTAATTGAAGTTTTCATTTACAAAAAGGAATATTACACGATAACGAAAATGGTAACGTGCAAACCACTAAAAAAATTGCAAAATAAAGAATTAAAAAACAATGGTGATTCGTATCAATCGATGAGTTAAAGAAGACAAAGACAAGAGTCCATTTCTTAGCTGCAATCACACTTGAATACCCATGGAAGTATTTTTCATTGTAAAATTCATCTTTGTTTTTAAAAATGTCCAAATTATTTCCATTTAAACAACAGCGCTTGTGAAAAACATGAGAATACCAGTGTCGTCGACAGCGTCTTAACTGCTACATTAATCCATTCTTCAACTGTTAATTAACTCAGCAAAGAGAATCAGCGTAACTCTTGATCGTCTAAATTTCGTTTCACCGAAAATATCATTACGCTCATCCTCTTTCCCCCTGTCTTCCGTCAAACCGGCAGATATACTCGACTTTTACAAGCGAGCGCGAAACGACTTTATCCAAACGTACACCTGTTCGTTCGTATATCTCTTTACCGAATGCATAAATATCGATATTATTAACGATCGTTTCGAGGAAAGACAAACTCCTCGAGGGTCGATAAATCGAGCGTTCGCCAGCGTTAAACGGTGTTACATGCGGTATAAGCGAAATAACAAGCCGATTTCCGTCAGCCGGTCTCAGTTCTCGGGGACATTGGCAGCCGCCGCGTTATTATTTTAACGTGAACATTCTGGCGATCCTCACCAAGATAAATAACAATGGTTATGCAACGAACGCGTAATGTCCGTGCACCAAGGATACACCACCGCTTTGCTCTCTCTCTCACTCGCGCCAAAAATTCCATTTTACACGCTCGTTTACCCCGCGACAATCACCTTACGCGCCATTTAGGCCTAATAGAATCACCTACTAATCTCCCGTCTTTCTCCTTTATGTTTCAGGTAAGCGAGTTTCCTCTGTGTCTCACACGAGCCATGGATCTACCTAGTCCTGGCAAACTTCTCGAGCTTACGGATCGGTAAATTGTCCGAGATAACAATTGAACAATGTTCGAAAGAGCGTATCTCGAAAATGGTTCAACCTCGAACGCTCTTTATTCCTCTACGGATTTAGCGAGGAAGCGCGAAAAGCAAACCGAGTCGGCGACGAATTAGAGAAAGTCGCATCCTTGGATGCGGTTAGCTCGGCAGAAAACCGCAAGCCGGTCTCGAGGGAGGAATTTCTTGAAGATTGGCGCGCGATCCTTCCGAAGGTCCTTGAGAGCGTGGAATAGAGAAAAACCGCGACGACCCTATAATCGTTACTCTAGGAATGTTAATTCCATCGTATCTTCCTCGGTCTGAGGGAAGAAGATAATCAGAACCCGTTGAGAAATGTCACAATGCTACTTCGACGTTCGCCTAATCGTTCTGGAAACACGCTATACGCTGGTTCAATCATACTCGGCGTTCCATCGTCGAATAGATTGTTCTTTTCGTATACGCGCTGTATTTACTTTCTTATCGATCAACTGTACATCCACGATGTGTTCCAATTTTTTCTCTCTCTCTCCATTTCTCGTTTCGTCTTCCGTGGCAGACGTCGAGTTGGCATTCAGACACGGGTTAACACCGAAACCAAAGACAGCGTGACGAAAGTTTCAACGGCGCGGTACGAAGCATCGCCGTCCTTCGAGCACCGTCGAACGCCAGACAGACGCGTAAATAATCGAACAACAGCAACTTTATATTTGGATCCTTCTTCGTCGTGTGTCCCTGGTTGATTGACGAACAAGTTGCAAACGACGGCGGGCTGTATAGCTACCACGTTTTCCTCTTAACGTTCGATCAAGTGAAAAGGCTACAGCGTCACGATATACCGGGTGTCCGAATTTTTTTTCGACCAAACTTCGTCGGTATATTCTACGACTATAGGTAAGAAGAAAATGTTATATGAACGTGGGTCGTTTGAAGCTTCTTTAAAGAGCTATAGCAAAAATAGGAAATACAGAAAATGGCAACTGACTTGCGGTTGCTACGATACCAAACAAGTTATATGTAACACCTTCGACGACTAAACAGCTAGCCTAAATAGACTAGATGTAACCTCACAGACGACTAGATCATAATCTCACTTCCGTTACCATTTCGTTCCCATTTGATAATGTTGCCATAACTTTTTAACGAAGCGTTAAACCACCCATGTTTACATAACACTTTTCTCTCACCTATACCCATAGAACACGCTGACGAAGTTTGATCGAAACCAACTGGGACACCCGGTACATTGTCTATCGACAGAGAGGACCGGTGTATCTTACTTTTCCATTTTTATTTTCGTGTCACGGGAGGAAGAGACTGTAGATACTCTCCAGCAGCTATTAACCGGTAACTAGCGCTCCTAAATTCGAGCGACACTTTCTATTTCGGTGCGTGTTACGAGCACAGAGCTCGCTGACAACCGCACGAACGTCGTCTCGTTTTGAGAGTGGCCACGTGGGCGGAAGGGCCTCCGTGTCCCCGAGTTGTCCTATTCGGCAGGGATAAAAGGGGATTGTTAAGAGTGAGTTTATCCTCGTAGTTTGATTTCCTGGATGCGTACGTGAGTCGAGGGGAATCCGTCGACCCAATTCTTCGCGATGTCAACAACGACGTTTATTTCAGGGCGAATCTATTCTCGGTGGGAAAATAAGTGGCTTATTTTTAGTCCAGTCTGTTTTCGATCGAACATTTTTGCGCGTTTCGTTGAAACGATCCACAGAGATTCGATCAATTTTTTTACAATTTTTTCCTATAATTCCTCCGATGAAAATGTACGAGAGCGAAGTGTAGCGGTGTCGCTGATTACACGCGAAGTAGGAAACGGTCCGAGCGAGAACGTAGCTGGCACAAATCTTCGCTCTTCCTTTCTATTCGCGTTTCCGTCGGCCCGTTATGCAACCAATCCCCAAACGGGGTTTGCACTACCAAACATCCGAGGCATGTTGTCGCTGGTACATTCCTAACACCCGGTATGGCGTCCAGGTTTTAGTGTTGCGCGCGTCGTAGGCCCGCGAACACCGCCGCTTCGCCAAAATTCGAGCGGAATACCACCTCGCGACCGTCCTAATTGTCCATCTAAAATCGTTTGCCCGTGTCTCTCTCTCTCTCTTTCTCTTTCTCGCTCTATAATTAACTACTACGCCGGTGGAACCGGTGAAAAACTCGGCTGTCCGTCCCTGTCCGTCTATCTCTCACCTTATAGCCGAGAGTCGGCCGAGATTAAGGAGAATTATGACAGAGCGTGCAACTTCTCTCTCGAAGAAGAAGTTCGCCACTTCAGTTATCGGTTCCGCGCGACGGTCGTCACTCGCGAAAAGACGTATGAATACGTCGCGCGGATAGGTCCCTGGACATCGTTCGTTTAATCATAGGTGGCCTGTTGGCAGAACCGAGCTTATTAAGCTCTGGCCACGCCTGAACGTTACGGATCAAGCTCGGGACACACGGTTTAATAAGGATGGTATTAATACACAGCCTATTTTCTGGCGCGTAATATCATTCTAACGCCTCGGACCCGCGGCCTTTTGCAGTACCGCCGCTGTATCGCGCAGCTTGCTTCGTCAATCTTGTTTCTAGACGAACCTGGATTTTCGCTGTTCCCCTTCGTTGCCTTCTTCGATACCTCTCCGATGAAGTTTGAGCACGCTTCACTTGCGAATTAATTGGAACTCGTGTTCCGAAGTCTTCAGGTGTATATTTGACGGAGGTGATAATAGCTATCGATGTAAATGTACCAAGACAGTTTGTCATTCGCGAATCGACGATTAAAATTTCCTCTCGTTCAAAGTTATTAAGCCTCCGTTTCGGTAGAAACGAGCGTGCAGCTGTCAACGATTACGGCGCGGAGAAATTTTTTAAGTATACCGCGATGGAGTGAGCAATTCCCAGTTGACATCTTCCTTATCTTCTTTGAATCGCTGTTTTGCCTCTTGAATTACGCGTACATTGACGCCAGATGAATTTTACTTGCTTTCATCGACTTCCATCACCTGGAGCTCTAAGGTGACGCCTAAAATCTCGCTGTAAAGTTTCGCCTTTTAAAGCATCCGAGGCGTTCAGGAGAGGTAACGAAGGTCTCGGAGGCTGTTGTTGAACAAAACCAAAAACTGGTCGATCTGAGACGCAACAAAGAAACAAAGAAGGATCGATAGCGTGGGGGGTGGGAAAGGACGAGGAGGTGAAGAAGGGGAGAATGGTAGCGAAGAGAAGGATAGGGAGGAGTGAGAGAGAAGAGGCCCGTTTAATTCTCGAGGGGCGGAGGAAGAGGACGGCGGTGTATTACGAGGAGGCTTGCTTGAAATAATGAGCAGCGAGGAGTCAGCGAATTTTCGAGAGAGCTCAATCAACCGGCATAATGCCGGTACATGCACGCCATTAGCCCACCGTCGGAATATTAATTACTCCGACCGGCTAGCGAGACCTTATCTCCTCCCTTCCGCTATTATCTCTTCGTTCTGTTGGGATAGATTGACATAATTATTAAACTGATCCGACGTGGCTGACCTGTTCATTGAAATTTCAAGTACTTTTACGCTTGTTGAGCGAATATTGCCAGCGAATATTCTCGGGACGTCGTTTGAAGAGTGAGGAACCTGCTCGTTTTTTAGGGTTTTCGAGCATTTTTCAGTATCTTGTTCGATTAGTTCGTTAAATGATACGTGTTGAAATTTGTTCAAATGACAGAAATTGGTAATTTGGAAAATTTGCGATTGGAAGGGGATTTGTAAAGGTAGAATGAATTTTCGAATCGTAATTAACATTTTGATACCAAGTGACGAACAAAATATTGTGAATTTCTTGAAGGTTTTGAGTGACAAAAAAATGATAGAAATTGGAAACTTTGGGATTGGAAGGAGATTTGTAAAGCTATATGCAATGAATCTTAGAATCATAATACCTAATCGAAGGAAATAACAATTGTCATTTAGATACCAAGTGGCGAACAAAATATTGTGAATTTTTTAAAAGTTTTGAGTAATAAAAGAGTGATAGAAATTGGAAACTTTGACGCGTTAGAAGCGCTATAGCAAATAGTTAGTTGGTTGATACGTGTTAGAAATAAAAGAAAAAAGAAACAAATTGGAAATTTGGAAAATTTGACATTGCAAGATTTGGAAAGGTATTTGTGAAGCTAGAATGAATCTTAAAATCATAATACCTAATCGAAGAAAATAATTCTTATTTAGATACCAAGTGACGAACAAAATATAGGAAAATTTGACACTGGAAGATTTGAATGGTAATAATCGGACAAAAAAGTAATTAATATTTAAACACCAGGTCGCGAGCAAAATATTTTTCCTTCCTTCAAATCTTTCCAGCGATAAAAAAGGTGACAGAAATTAGGAACTTCGACTCAAAATTGCCGAAGAAGTTGTATTCCCTTAAATTTCAAATTTCCCGCCGGAATCAAGCCCGAAATCTCTTACGATTCGCAAAGGCGAAACACATTTGCCCCACTTGCATCGTTAAATCCCTCCCAGAAACAAAAGCCTCGCGGTCCCAATGGTGTATGTTCGCGACAATTATAACGGGAGGTCGTTTATTTCGGTTATTTGCTTTGGGCGTACGCGGCACGCTTGTCGTTACCTCCCACGATTTTGTTTACGCCACGAAGCCATTGTTGGGATTATGCACGCGTGACAAACGAGCCAGCCCCGCTCTTGTACGCCTCGTGTCCTCGTGTTCGTTCTCCGAGTCGAACTGTGCGAGGTTAAAATTACGGTACGCCTTCGGAAAACTCACTTAGCCAGCCTTGCTCGCAATTTTGGTACTCGAAGACCACTGAAACAAGCGAAATTAGGCATTTTTTGTTTATCGATCTACGATTAATCTTCTATCGAAACGTTGTTAGATTTACCAATTAGGTGTATCGTGGCAGGTTTTGTACGGATGATTAGCCTTCTCTCGTCAGATCCATCGGAAGTGAAAATAACATTGTACGAACGATTAGTTAGAAATAAACAACGATTCATCCTTCCCACGCGTGAACCTACGAACCCATTGGCTAATCGCGTCGCGTGAATCAGTAAATTAACTTCGTTGCAATTATATTTAACCCTCCTCGAGGCTATTAATACAGCCAACGATAGAACGAGCGACCGGGTCAAAAATGACCCATCAGCAACTTTCCAAACTTACACAATCCTTCGTACACTTCTGTCTGTATCGATACGAATACAATTCTTCGGATAATTTTAACGTTAACACTTTCGCGACGGGCGATAGCCGGACAAAACGTCTAGCCGAGTACGGCATGTAATTTGGAAAAGTCTGTAGCTGAGTACGGCAGGGTTCTGCCGCCAATTTTGAAATCACGCAGGACTACGTTGCCCGTATTCAGCTAAAGACTTTGAAATGACGAAATGACTGGGTCAGAAATGACCCATCAGCAGCTTTCCAAACTTACGCATATGTAGCATCCGGGTCTCCATACTTAAATAGGAAACCGACAGGATAGAATAGAGAGGGAGTGGTTGGCGTAGCGCGCAAAGCCTCGGCTTGCTAAGCCGAAGGTCCCGGGTTCGATTCCCGGTTTAGGTCCCTCGAAATTTTTCTTCGATTCCTACACTTGCAATCCTTTGTAACTAATCCAACTTTATTTACTTCTATTTGTATCGATACGAATACAATGCTTCGGATAATTTTAGCATTAAAAAAGAAGAAATCAGAACCTCAATTAGCGACGTTCTCTATCCAAGCATTATTCACCCTCGAAATTCATCTGAACCTCGACGTATCCTCGCGATCCCGACAATACCCCTTAAAATTCCCTCACAATGGCGAACAATCTCCCGGCTGTTGTCAAACGACGTCGCCCGAAAAATGACGAAAAACATGATCGACAGGACACGTTGAAAGTTCTCTTCGCCTTTCCCTTTGATCGGCTCGGAGCTGGCGAGACGGCGACGAGCGTGGATAAATAAACGCTTGCGTGTGTCCGCGGCTTCCTTTCCATCGTGGGGCAGGACCCAGCTGAAAGAGAAGTCTCGAGTTGTGTGTCGCGGTGGTGGACAGAGGAAAGAGGTGTGTGTGTGTGTGTGTGCCTGAAGGCGCGACAGAGGAGGAGATAGAAAGAGAAAGAGAGAGGAGAGTTGGCGATGGGATGCAACAATGCTCTTAATGAACCCCGCCCGGCTTATTACCGGCGTATCTCACGGTCTGTTGCTCGTCTCTCCTTCGTTCCTCGTATTCGCTCATTGTTCGATACGCGGCGAGTGGATCGGGTAAAGTTCGCCACGGTGAATCAGCCACACGGCCTGGTAATAATCGCGCTAACGAGCGGGGCTCTCGTGAAATTCGCCGGCAATTTTCGCCAGTCGACGAAATTAACGTTACCGTGGCGCATCAGTTGCGTCACTGCGCGGTCTTCTGCATTTGTCCGATGACTTTGGCGATTTTTTTTTAGCATTGCGACACCGCGAGGTTCTTCGGAATGGGAACTGTGGGGAGGTTGAGGTTGAATTTCAGAATTTTCCGGGGAAGTTTGATCGTCGAGGATGGTTTTTTTGTTGAGTGTAGCTCTAATTTGAGAGAGTTCGCAATGTGAAGGTTTGGAAGAGGAGAGTTGCGACTCTGGAACGAGATGAGTTATACAAATTTTAGACGAATTGTGGAATACTGAGTGTATTTGCTCGACAAACTTTTTCCTCGCTTTTAGTGTTTTTCTGTTAAAAGTGATGGATGATTTGGTGGGTTACAGTCTGTTCCACAAGAGCGTGGACGCGATATCTCTGTGAAAATTAGTTCTTTCTGTAAAAAATTTTATATACATCGAAACTACGTCTAATAAACTAATACGCGCTTAATTAACAGCGTGTCCAATCTCCACCATTAGCGATTATTGCCTGACAACGTCTAGGTATACTTTCGACCAATTTCTTGGTACATGAGAGTGATAGAGACCTCCATGTTTCTCGAATGGATGTTTAACGCGTCTTTGGACAATTGGATTTTCATAAACAGACCAGGCACATCTGATACTTCAAGCCGAAAAAGATGCTTCATCGCTGAATACACCACTCCAATCGCGATCAACTTTTTCGTGTGCCCACGCCAGCCGACCTTCGTCGTGCTTCCTTGAAAGCAATATCTTCCCTTTTCGTGGTACCGCGCTTTGAATCTCGATCAGGGAGGTCATCGACACATTCAGTTTCTTTATATCGTTGTATCTACTTATTAACGAATTCACGAGATTAATGCATATATTTTGCTGCATTTTTAACGCACATTTTTGGTTCTTTCGAGTGATAACACAAGAAGACTGCCCCGAAACGTTTAGCGTACACGGTACTCATCTCGAAAAGGTCCGTATTTCTCAGTAACAAAAACGATACCAAGAGATTTAAAGCTAATGCGTAACAGAGGGAACTTCATATTTTTATGCTAACACAATCTATCCCTCAATTGACCTCAAGTTTCGAAAATATCGCGTCCACGCTTTTGTGGAACTCCAAGAGATTTAAAGCTAATGCGTAACAGAGGGAACTTCATATTTTTATGCTAACACAATCTCTATCTCAATTGACCTCAAGTTTCGAAAATATCGCGTCCACGCTTTTGTGGAACAGACTGTACGTGGGTCATCGAGTGTTTTTTAACGAGCCAGGCTGCTGTCTCTTTTGATTCACAGTTTTTCTTTTGCACACGCGCTATTTTTAGGTGTTTCCATTAAAAATGATCGACATATCGGTGGATCACCGATGATTTTCGAATTCAAACTGAAATACAGTGCATCAGAGGCGACAGAAAATATTAATACACTTGATAAACAGGCAACACAAAATTAATTTAAACATTCAGATGTTTTGTCAACGATGAGATATCAATTAAAAATCGAGCTTGTGCAATTTCCTGCCAATATTGAAATTTCTATAATAATAGACTAAATTCATCAAATTCAGTTTCTAGACTACATTATTGTGATTAAAATTTCCCTTATAAATCCGTGATTTCATATGCAACGACCTAACACAATCCCATCACCTGTTCGCAATAATCCTCCCGAGAGAACGGGAATCCACTCGAAAGAACGCGCTCTGTATTCCTTCCTTTTTTCTCTCCCTGCACGAATTCCAGAGCGAATTTTAACGATTCTCGACGAGCCATCTCACGGTCGATTTTATGCCGACTGTCGAATGGTTTTAGCCCGAACGCAAACGAGGCGAGATGATCTTTTTATTCGCCGCGTTGCGAAAGATACTGGCGCGCACGCGGGAAGAACCCGTTCCTCTCGCGTTCGATATGAGTTAATGCTTAATTAAGAGATTCTTACCGTTTGCGAGCCGCGCTGCTACATCGATTACCTCGCGGACCGGACAACTGGCAAATAAATTCTTTAATTATGATTTAATTATTGGCCAAAGGTTCATCGGTGTGCGTACACCGCGTGTCATTCGCTGCTGGCGGCCGCGCTAATTCAAATTCGAGGCGGTTCACCGACTTCGTTGCCCCTTCCCATCGACGTATCAATCTTGGTTATTTAATTTTCCCCGGTGCTTTCGCTCGATTTACGGCTGGCTCAATTAAAAACGACGCGGTTCTTGCCGCTGTCCTTTTACGCTGTCTTTTCTCTCTCTTTTTCGTAGCGTTTGATCGGTGGGACCGGTACGAATTTTAATTTCACTTTCGAGCTGGGGCAGTTTTATTTCGACAACGACGAGGGATGAGATGTTTGTCCCTGGCGCGGATGAAAGTTGTGACGGAATTTTTAACGCGGTGTAATAAACGGCGGCTTGGTATGAAATGAACTGGAAGGCGCTGTCGTAGCTTTTCGATGCTTCGGAGCTGTAACTTTCAGATTTGATTACCGTGTATGACGCAGGAGTGTTGTGTAAATGAAAGTAGAGAAATTCAGGAAAATTGGCGTATTTAGAAGTTTGAAAGTTGGGTTTCTGATGCAGCGGAAGGGTTTACGGCTACTTTCGAGGATTTGGAAACATAAATTGCACGAAAGGTGAGATAAAAAATAGGAAAAATTGACGTTAGAAATTTTCAAGATATTAGAGGGGAAAGCTCGAATTTTGGATGCAGCGGATGGTTTGACAGTAACTTTCAGCGCTCGGAAACATACATTGCACGGAAAACGAGGTAAAGAATAAGAAAAACTGAACTCCAGAAGGGGAAAGCTCCAACTCTGAATACGGTGGATGGTTCTGTCGTAATTTTCAGTGATCTAGAGACATAAATTCCACAAAAGATGAGAAAACACCGGAAGGGAAAACTGGAATTTCGGATGCAGCGGATGGTTCGACAGTAACTTTC
This sequence comes from Habropoda laboriosa, assembly GCF_001263275.1. Taxonomy (NCBI): domain Eukaryota; kingdom Metazoa; phylum Arthropoda; class Insecta; order Hymenoptera; family Apidae; genus Habropoda; species Habropoda laboriosa. Next base: position 2,220,474 of record NW_017100307.1, on the reverse strand, counting down.
AACGACTCAGAAACACAAATTCCTGAAAAAATTAGGAAGACCAGTGGTCGTCGGAAGTTTCGCAAAGGCCAGAAGTGAAAATCTCAAAGCACAGTGGAAATTGTGTCAGGCAACGGACGGAGGAGGGACTTTCGCCAGGCGAGGATGAGCAGACGCGCGAGCGTTTTATTTCGTCACGGATGAGGAACGATTCGGGGGCCGTGGTCGCGGCCTAGTGCCAAGACTTAGCGGGATCGTTATTCCGCTTATGCGATCGCAGCCTTTTCTTCTCTCTAGATAGAATTCCGAGTTCGCTTGGTCGACAGACGCGGGACCGGTGTCTGTCCGCCCTCTGCCCCCCTCGATCAGCATTTTAACGACCGAATTATTGAAATAAACCGCGGTCAACGCGACGTGTATCGCTCCTATTAGTAGCAGGAAGTCCGACGATCAGCTGGCTTCAAATATTTCCCTCTCGATCGACCGCGTTCTTCCCCTCCACTCTTCTCTTTGATTTGTGAAAAGGTTAGGAGGATGCTGCGAACGTGGAAGATTGATAGAACACACGGTTTCAGAGGAGAAATTGTAGAGTATATTAACCCTTTGGACTCATTTCTCGAGTGTGACTCGACGTCAGTTTTATTCAGAGGTATAAATTTTCGAAAAGAAAATTAAAAGAAAAATTTGGAGTTCAAAGGGTTAAATATTAGCGAATGTAAATCAGCTGATCATCCGAATTCTGTTGAATTGTAGCCGATTTTAGAAGAGAGAAGCAACGTTGACTGTGGTGATTAAAGTTGCTGGTTCGAATTTCTACTTTTTCTGAAGGATTTGGGAAAATTTATGGAAATCTCTGTAGACCGAAGGTAGAGAAATTCGACGCAGAATTGGCAGATCCAGATGAAATCTGGACTCGCCTTTGACTCGTGCCGTGCGTACGCGGAACTCCTGGCTGAAACTAACCTGTATCACTTACGAGGATGCGCAATGAAGTTACGGCTCGGCTAGGGGAATAATCGTAAAACGCATCGTGCCTGCGAGAACGCACTGCTGATGTTTCATACCTGAGAAGGTGCACACGTTCGTGTATCAGGGCCGGTGTACTTCATCTTCTCGAAAATTTCATCTCGAACCTGTTGAATTAACAAATTGATACACTTAACATCCTCAGAAAATCCTTAAACTTCGTCAAAGAAATTAGAATCGTGCACTAAGTGTGCAAATTAATTCAGCGCTCTTTCTCACAAACTTCAATATTTAGGATAGAAAAAATGAAACTTAAACTCCTTAAACTTGGTAAAAGAGAATTAACATCGTGCATTAAGTGTGCAAATTAATTCAGCGCTCTTTCTCACAAACTTCAATATTTAGGTAGGAAAAATGAAACACTTAAAACCCTAAGCGAGTCCTTAAACTTCCCCAAAAAAATTAAAATTGTGCACTAAGTGTGCAAATTAATTCAGCGCTCTTTCTCACAAACTTCAATATTTAGGTAGGAAAAATGAAACACTTAAAACCCTAAGCGAGTCCTTAAACTTCCCCAAAAAAATTAAAATTGTGCACTAAGTGTGCAAATTAATTCAGCGCTCTTTCTCACAAACTTCAATATTTAGGTAGGAAAAATGAAACACTTAAAACCCTAAGCGAGTCCTTAAACTTCCCCAAAAAAATTAAAATTGTGCACTAAGTGTGCAAATTAATTCAGCGCTCTTTCTCACAAACTTCAATATTTAGGTAGGAAAAATGAAACACTTAAAACCCTAAGCGAGTCCTTAAACTTCCCCAAAAAAATTAAAATTGTGCACTAAGTGTGCAAATTAATTCAGCGCTCTTTCTCACAAACTTCAATATTTAGGTAGGAAAAATGAAACACTTAAAACCCTAAGCGAGTCCTTAAACTTCCCCAAAAAAATTAAAATTGTGCACTAAGTGTGCAAATTAATTCAGCGCTCTTTCTCACAAACTTCAATATTTAGGTAGGAAAAATGAAACACTTAAAACCCTAAGCGAATCCTTAAACTTCCCCAAAAAAATTAAAATCGTGCACTAAGTGTGCAAATTAATTTAGCGCTCTTTCTCACAAGCTGCAATATTTAGATAGGAAAAATGAAACTTAAAATCCTTAAACTTGGTAAAAAAGAATTAAAATCGTGCATTAAGTGTGCAAATTAATTCAGCGCTCTTTCTCACAAACTTCAATATTTAGGTAGGAAAAATGAAACACTTAAAACCCTAAGCG
>NW_017100307.1:2195449-2202653 GCF_001263275.1 Habropoda laboriosa | reverse complement strand
TTATTTTCTGAAACTCTTAAATACATAATTTTCATATTTATTTATTAATTTTTGACAAAAATTCCTTCTACTGTATCCAACAAGACGCTACTTAAATATCAAATTTCTCACATAATTTATCCATCAATTACACCTACATTACTTTCCAAAATAATTTTCATTTCTTAAATTACACTTCAATTTTAACATAAAAACGTAACGAGGGAATAATTGAAAATATTCGATTACCGTAAATGATATACAGTCTGTTCCACAAGAGCGTGGACGCGATATCTCTGTGAAAATTAGTTCTTTCTGTAAAAAATTTTATATACATCGAAACTACGTCTAATAAACTAATACGCGTTCAATTAACAGCGTGTCCAATCTCCACCATTAGCGATTATTGCCTGACAACGTCTAGGTATACTTTCGACCCATTTCTTGGTACATGAGAGTGATAGAGACCTCCATGTTTCTCGAATGGATGTTTAACGCGTCTTTGGACAATTGGATTTTCATAAACAGACCAGGCACATCTGATACTTCAAGCCGAAAAAGATGCTTCATCGCTGAATACACCACTCCAATCGCGATCAACCTTTTTCGTGTGCCCACGCCAGCCGACTTTCGTCGTGCTTCCTTGAAAGCAACGGTTTTGATAATGTACTGCTCCGTTAAACATTATTTTCTGTCAAGCGACGTTTTAATGTCAAAATCCCTATATTTATGCCCTTTTCACCAAAAAAGCTTGCCCTTTACGCAAGCAAAATGTTGGATTCCTTGAAAATAGCCGGAAGATCACTTTATCTTCCCTTTTCGTGGTACCAATCTCGATCAGGGAGGTCATCGACACATTCAGTTCCTTTATATCGTTGTATCTACTTATTAACGAATTCACGAGATTAATGCATATATTTTTCTGCATTTTTAACACTCATTTTTCGCCCTTTTGGGTGATAACACAAGAAGACTGCCTCGAAACGTGTGGCGTACACGGCACTCATCTCGAAAATGTCCGTATTTCTCAGTAACAAAAACGATACCAAGAGATTTAAAGCTAATGCGTAACAGAGGGAACTTCATATTTTTATGCTAACACAATCTCTATCTCAATTGACCTCAAGTTTCGAAAATATCGCGTCCACGCTTTTGTGGAACTGACTGTACGTGGGTCATCGAGTGTTTTTTAACGAGCCAGGCTGCTGTCTCTTTTGATTCACAGTTTTTCTTTTGCACACGCGCTATTTTTAGGTGTTTCCATTAAAAATGATCGACATATCGGTGGATCACCGATGATTTTCGAATTCAAACTGAAATACAGTGCATCAGAGGCGACAGAAAATATTAATACACTTGATAAACAGGCAACACAAAATTAATTTAAACATTCAGATGTTTTGTCAACGATGAGATATCAATTAAAAATCGAGCTTGTGCAATTTCCTGCCAATATTGAAATTTCTATAATAATAGACTAAATTCATCAAATTCAGTTTCTAGACTACATTATTGTGATTAAAATTTCCCTTATAAATCCGTGATTTCATATGCAACGACCTAACACAATCCCATCACCTGTTCGCAATAATCCTCCCGAGAGAACGGGAATCCACTCGAAAGAACGCGCTCTGTATTCCTTCCTTTTTTCTCTCCCTGCACGAATTCCAGAGCGAATTTTAACGATTCTCGACGAGCCATCTCACGGTCGATTTTATGCCGACTGTCGAATGGTTTTAGCCCGAACGCAAACGAGGCGAGATGATCTTTTTATTCGCCGCGTTGCGAAAGATACTGGCGCGCACGCGGGAAGAACCCGTTCCTCTCGCGTTCGATATGAGTTAATGCTTAATTAAGAGATTCTTACCGTTTGCGAGCCGCGCTGCTACATCGATTACCTCGCGGACCGGACAACTGGCAAATAAATTCTTTAATTATGATTTAATTATTGGCCAAAGGTTCATCGGTGTGCGTACACCGCGTGTCATTCGCTGCTGGCGGCCGCGCTAATTCAAATTCGAGGCGGTTCACCGACTTCGTTGCCCCTTCCCATCGACGTATCAATCTTGGTTATTTAATTTTCCCCGGTGCTTTCGCTCGATTTACGGCTGGCTCAATTAAAAACGACGCGGTTCTTGCCGCTGTCCTTTTACGCTGTCTTTTCTCTCTCTTTTTCGTAGCGTTTGATCGGTGGGACCGGTACGAATTTTAATTTCACTTTCGAGCTGGGGCAGTTTTATTTCGACAACGACGAGGGATGAGATGTTTGTCCCTGGCGCGGATGAAAGTTGTGACGGAATTTTTAACGCGGTGTAATAAACGGCGGCTTGGTATGAAATGAACTGGAAGGCGCTGTCGTAGCTTTTCGATGCTTCGGAGCTGTAACTTTCAGATTTGATTACCGTGTATGACGCAGGAGTGTTGTGTAAATGAAAGTAGAGAAATTCAGGAAAATTGGCGTATTCGGAAGTTTGAAAGTTGGGTTTCTGATGCAGCGGAAGGGTTTACGGCTACTTTCGAGGATTTGGAAACATAAATTGCACGAAAGGTGAGATAAAAAATAGGAAAAATTGACGTTAGAAATTTTCAAGATATTAGAGGGGAAAGCTCGAATTTTGGATGCAGCGGATGGTTTGACAGTAACTTTCAGCGCTCGGAAACATACATTGCACGGAAAACGAGGTAAAGAATAAGAAAAACTGAACTCCAGAAGGGGAAAGCTCCAACTCTGAATACGGTGGATGGTTCTGTCGTAATTTTCAGTGATCTAGAGACATAAATTCCACAAAAGATGAGAAAACACCGGAAGGGAAAACTGGAATTTCGGATGCAGCGGATGGTTCGACAGTAACATTCAACGACTCAGAAACACAAATTCCTGAAAAAATTAGGAAGACCAGTGGTCGTCGGAAGTTTCGCAAAGGCCAGAAGTGAAAATCTCAAAGCACAGTGGAAATTGTGTCAGGCAACGTACGGAGGAGGGACTTTCGCCAGGCGAGGATGAGCAGACGCGCGAGCGTTTTATTTCGTCACGGATGAGGAACGATTCGGGGGCCGTGGTCGCGGCCTAGTGCCAAGACTTAGCGGGATCGTTATTCCGCTTATGCGATCGCAGCCTTTTCTTCTCTCTAGATAGAATTCCGAGTTCGCTTGGTCGACAGACGCGGGACCGGTGTCTGTCCGCCCTCTGCCCCCCTCGATCAGCATTTTAACGACCGAATTATTGAAATAAACCGCGGTCAACGCGACGTGTATCGCTCCTATTAGTAGCAGGAAGTCCGACGATCAGCTGGCTTCAAATATTTCCCTCTCGATCGACCGCGTTCTTCCCCTCCACTCTTCTCTTTGATTTGTGAAAAGGTTAGGAGGATGCTGCGAACGTGGAAGATTGATAGAACACACGGTTTCAGAGGAGAAATTGTAGAGTATATTAACCCTTTGGACTCATTTCTCGAGTGTGACTCGACGTCAGTTTTATTCAGAGGTATAAATTTTCGAAAAGAAAATTAAAAGAAAAATTTGGAGTTCAAAGGGTTAAATATTAGCGAATGTAAATCAGCTGATCATCCGAATTCTGTTGAATTGTAGCCGATTTTAGAAGAGAGAAGCAACGTTGACTGTGGTGATTAAAGTTGCTGGTTCGAATTTCTACTTTTTCTGAAGGATTTTGGAAAATTTATGGAAATCTCTGTAGACCGAAGGTAGAGAAATTCGACGCAGAATTGGCAGATCCAGATGAAATCTGGACTCGCCTTTGACTCGTGCCGTGCGTACGCGGAACTCCTGGCTGAAACTAACCTGTATCACTTACGAGGATGCGCAATGAAGTTACGGCTCGGCTAGGGGAATAATCGTAAAACGCATCGTGCCTGCGAGAACGCACTGCTGATGTTTCATACCTGAGAAGGTGCACACGTTCGTGTATCAGGGCCGGTGTACTTCATCTTCTCGAAAATTTCATCTCGAACCTGTTGAATTAACAAATTGATACACTTAACATCCTCAGAAAATCGTTAAACTTCGTCAAAGAAATTAGAATCGTGCACTAAGTGTGCAAATTAATTCAGCGCTCTTTCTCACAAACTTCAATACTTAGGATAGAAAAAATGAAACTTAAACTCCTTAAACTTGGTAAAAGAGAATTAAAATCGTGCACTAAGTGTGCAAATTAATTCAGCGCTCTTTCTCACAAGCTTCAATATTTAGATAGGAAAAATGAAACTTAAAATCCTTAAACTTGGTAAAAGAGAATTAAAATCGTGCATTAAGTGTGCAAATTAATTCAGCGCTCTTTCTCACAAACTTCAATATTTAGGTAGGAAAAATGAAACACTTAAAACCCTAAGCGTGTCCTTAAACTTCCCCAAAAAAATTAAAATTGTGCACTAATTGTGCAAATTAATTCAGCGCTCTTTCTCACAAACTTCAATACTTAGGTAGGAAAAATGAAACTTAAACTCCTTAAACTTGGTAAAAGAGAATTAAAATCGTGCACTAAGTGTGCAAATTAATTCAGCGCTCTTTCTCACAAACTTCAATATTTAGATAAAAAACAACGAGACATAATTTTAATACGCAAAATAATCTCCGTGTTGTGCACTTATCAAGCAAATTATGAATTCCTTTTCTAAAAAAAAGTGTGTCTATTTCGAGTCGATAATGTCGATATTTTGCAAAAAAGGCAGCAAATTAATATACGCAAATAAATTAAGAACACCATCTTCCCGTTCAAACTCGACAAAGTACCGCATTATTCTCACAGCGCAACACAAAACCACCATTCCGAATCCACAATTCCACTCCAATCGCTTGAAACTCGACTCTTTCCGAACAATTTCACCCACGAGTGAAATACTCGCTTCCCTCTGCAATCTTATTAAATTCGAAAACGACCCGTTGTTCCGTCGAAACAGGACCAGAAACAAGCAAGTGCTGGAAGGGAAAAGATAAAGTCAGTGGAGGCGGCCCTGACGCGGCTCCGCTTCACTCGTCCGCATTACGCATGCAACCTGCGCGTTATTATGCGCGGAACAGGGCTAATAAAATTTTTTCCCCCGTCCTACCTGGTACACACGCAGGATCATCACGGTTGCGCGTTGTTTCCACCGGCCCGTTTCCCGACTTCTTTATTTCCACGCTCGTTTCCGTCGCCGATTTTTCCTCCGTCTCGCACACGCGTGGGCTCGTTTATTCCCCATTATCTTCTTGCCTTGCCCTAGCGCTCGCGTTTTTCGTCCAGTCCACTTTTGAAACGAGTTTCTCCTGGATCCGGCTACGCGGCGACGTGGGAAAAATACCGGTCGTTGTAACTCGTGTGTGTCGTATCGTTAGGCGTTATTAGAGCGAGGGTGACGATCGATTATTGCACACTCTCGATCGCCACGGTTTGCATATTCTCGCGATTTTCTCGAGGAGTTTATCGGGTACGCGGAGAAACGAACGCGTGTTGGAGAGGGCAGTAGGTAGGTTGATGTGAATGAAAATTTGTGGAAACGAGCGTTATCGCGGTTCAGTTTCACTTGCCTTGTTTCTTTATGTACTGTTGGGGTTTATCTACTGCGAGGATTTTTTCAGAAGTCTCAAGGAGATAGCGGAGGCCGAGGCTGCGCGCGGACAAGTAGAAACGTCCCGTACTTGATCAGACGTAGATCAACGAGGCTGCTCGCGAGACGGTGACGGTGTGAAAAAGTTCCTTTTTTTTTTTACTCTATGTTATTGCACATCAGTTTCTTGTTACCGCGTGTAACGTTTCGTCGAGAACTTCATTCGCATCTTTGCGCTATGTGACGTTAATCTGAATTTGACTTGGTTAAAAAGAAAAATTTGAAAGTTTCCAAGGAATAAAGTAGATCAAATATGAGGAATAAGATAATAAATTTCGCGAATCTAAATTCTCACGTCACGAATTTTCTTTATACCGCATATCTTTCGTTTGCTTCCTTCAATTTTCTTCATTTTACTACTCGATTCTTTTTCGCTACTATATGTAACATTTCATCGGGGAATTCATTCGGTTCTTCGCGATATATAAAGTTAGCCTACGCTTAACTCGGTTAAAAGAAGAGAATACCAAAGTTTCAGAGGAATAAAGTAGGTGAAATATGTGAAATCAGTTTTCTTCACCCTCGATTTTCTTTCGGTACTGTACGTAACGTTTCATCAAGGAACTCATCCGCATATTTGCGTTGTATAAAGTTAATCTCCATCTAACTCGGTTGAAAAGAAAAACTTTGAAACTCTCGGAGGAATAAAATATGCGAAGTAAGTTGATCAAATTCTCGAATCGAAACCCTCACTTGGCGAATTTCTCTTCTCGCCAAATTTCTTCGAAATTCGACTCATCTCCGAGGCCTGTCAATGCCCGTGATTGTTGCAAAATCAAGTTTCGAGCTTGGTTTGTACTTGCACGTGGTGTGCCAACTTTATTTCAAAACCTTCTCGAAGGACCACCCAGTTAGACTGGGACTAGTGAAGTGGTTACAGTTTCAGCTGGTTGCTCCTTGGTGATTGTTAGGGCTTGCGGTTGATCTTTCGATCGTTCAAGCTTTGCCGGCTTTTGCACGTGTGTGCCGACTAATGTTCCAAGGCTACGAAGGACCAGTTTCTTGATTGAAACGCTAAGTTTTTATTTTATGTTCTATTTTCTACAACTAATTAAAGATATAGTTTCCACTGCGAAGTGAGAGGTGTTTCTCTTGCGAGTGGCTAAGTGTTTCTTGCGCAAGTCGCTAAATGTTTCTGCCGGAGTCTCTGCGGTTTCCCTCGAAGAAGACTCCTATTTTCCTAAAAACACCCTGATTGGTGATTTTTCCTTTTCTAAATCACCAATCAGACGACCGGAGGAAGTGTTCGGTGGACGGATGCGTGGGAATCCTGTGGAATCTCCGCTTTTCTAGGCTTTGTTAAAGTCAAGTGGCCCATCGACGTTGGCAAAAGTCGTGGGCCACTTTTCTATTTTCCGTTCGGAGGCTCCAGGGTTTATGGCAGGGTCTGGTCCTAGGGACTAAGTGTCGCAGGCAACGCAATAAACACTTGTGGTGTTTTGAGAAAGCGATATTTGCCTGCGACGGCGACCACTTGACTCGCTGCCATAAATCCGGCTACAGGATACGCCTTAACAGTGATATTTGGACGACTGACTCTCGACGTCGTCTCTCGGACGTCTGTGGGAGAGTTTTTTGGTTAGAGCACGCTGATTGGTTAAATGGTTAATAATTACATTTAC
>NW_017100307.1:2184637-2195321 GCF_001263275.1 Habropoda laboriosa | reverse complement strand
ACCGTTACAGGTAGATGTGCCGTTCGGAAATTCGTGGTTTATGGCATGTTCTTAGGCTATCCAACAAGCAATTCTAGTGACCCTCGCCAGGGTGTAATTAGACACGTACAAGCAGTAAACGAAAATCCTGAACTCAGAAATAACCGTTGCCGTTCGATCGTGCCATAAACCGTGCCTGTGAAGACCGAACACAGCGCGAAGGAAGAAAGTGGAGATTCTCTCTCGATCGAGGATTTTACGATCGACGATTCTTGTCCCGTGGTTCTAGGTGAAGACTGGTTGCGCCATCGAGCTCGGTTTAGGCCGTAAAGACGTTTTATGCGAAAAGTCCAGAGCACAATGGCGCGGTGGTCGACTGGTTTCGAAGCTTCTCTTTCTCCACTCTCCCTTTCTCCGTTGAGCCCAAGGGTTGCTGTCGTTTTTCTCTTGGCCGGCTCGTGGCCCTTGGACACAATGGAGCAATTATAACGAGCAGACGAATACCGGGTAAACGAGGCGTAGTAATGAATTCGGTGTAGCGGCAATAAAAGCGCTCGGTGGCCTGTTCGGAAACCGCTCGCCCTGGCCACGCTTTGCCGCTTGCATAAATCTGCGCTCTGTCGTCGTAAATGCTAAATAATTCCACGCTAACGCGGATTCTTCTCTCTATTTCCCTTTCCCTCGATTTTATGTGGCCTTCGATCACGGGAGTCGTCGTTGTCGACGTTATTTCGATGACCTGGTGCGGTAGTGGGGCTTGTTCCGGTTTAATGATTCGCTTGGAGGACGTGGAAGCCACGAGGTGAGTGAATAGGGCTCTTCTTATTTAGAATTCGCTGGGAAATAGACGAAAAGGAAGAGCTTTGCAAGCGAGCAATTTCTTTGGCGAAGAACAGGCAAACGGGCTCCCAATATGTTCCACATTTTGGGGTTTTTGGTATGAAACAGTGAATGTGGGGAGAGAGTTGGTGTGAATGGCCTGCGTGGCGCATTTGTTTATGTTTAGAAAATAACATGCGAGTGTGTGTCTGTCGAGAAAAAGAGGAAGGTGTGTGTGTGTGTTTGACCAGCGTAAATATTAAGCGAGCGAATTACATTTTCTGTGACAAATAAAGATAGTATTAGCGAACAGCACCGGCGACGCGTGGGGTACTTTTAATTTAATATACATAAAATGTAGGAGGTGGTTTAATGAACTTTACTCTAATCAGAATGTCGTGCAAAGTAGTTTATTTCGGACTGTCGTCGAAAGGCAAAGATACATCGCTGGGCCGAACCGATGGGTACTCGGGTCTGGTGTTTGTCACTCGCCAAGAGGCGCAGGCCAAGCCATAAACCGTTCCAAAATGCCTACAAAAAAGTAATCGACAAAATCCCACAATATTGTATGAAATTTTAATAAGCAACAGAGCAACACTTGTTTGTCCTCTCGCTGATATGCAATTGTGATACACAATGGGTATTTGCAAGAAGAGGATACCAGGCTTCAGACTCAGGGGAAGTCCTCCTGAATCCTCGAGAGCATCACGTTCATTTTGATAGCTAGAGAGTTAACACTAAGATGTGGTCAAATAAGGCCTAAGAGTGCACAGAGCAGCGTCCATGAATTGCTCGTTAGGTTTACGACACGTCGAATGCTATTGAGTGAGCAGAAGAGCAAGTCTCTAGCTCTCCTCGGTGATACGCAAAAACGCAGAATTTCTTCAGCGTCCATAAAGCAATTTCTAGCCCTAATAGTTAACCATGACCTACAAAATTTGGATTAAATTTCTGAAAAAGTAGCTTTGCTAGGTATCCGTGTCGCAAATCAAATTGTAAATTCCTAAGCCTTTCCCTAACCCATACACTACTATAGAAACCATCACCGATGTGCTGTTACACCTGCGAAGAACCCGTTCCCACGTAAACCTTCCTTCAGTTCCACCTTTTTTGCCGTCAATTCACATCGAAAGGAGCCAGAAAGCCTCCATTCATGATTCTCCAGAGAGAAAAGGTTAGCCAAAGTGCACGCTGCGTTAATCGAGAGCACGTCACAGGCATTTATTACATACGTACGTATGTTAACAAATGAATCGAGCGAAGGGAAAAGTTTCTTTTTCTCTATCCACCTCCGGGCGCTGCTTCCTCGTTACAAATGGGCTAATTTAGAGCGCAAACAAGCGTACACACATTCTTCGAGTCGTTTCTCATCGTTTCATTACGGGCCGTTTAAGAGGCAAGGGCATCAGCCAGACACGGCGTGCTCGCGATGTTCGCACTTCGTTCCAGCATCATCAGTTTACTCCGGTGCATCGCAACCTCCCTCCATTTCGCCCTTAGCGCGTTATCTTAGGGTGAAGAGAGAACCCTGTGGAATCTCCGCTTTTCTAGGCTTTGTCAAAGTCAAGTGTCCCATCGACGTTGGCAAAAGTCGTGGGCCACTTTTCTATTTTCCGTTCGGAGACTCCAGGATTTATGGCAGGGTCTGGTCCTAGGGACTAAGTGTCGCAGGCAACGCAATAAACACTTGTGGTGTTTTGAGAAAGCGATATTTGCCTGCGACGGCGACCACTTGACTCGCTGCCAACCGTTACAGGTAGATGTGCCGTTCGGAAATTCGTGGTTTATGGCATGTTCTTAGGCTATCCAACAAGCAATTCTAGTGACCCTCGCCAGGGTGTAATTAGACACGTACAAGCAGTAAACGAAAATCCTGAACTCAGAAATAACCGTTGCCGTTCGATCGTGCCATAAACCGTGCCTGTGAAGACCGAACACAGCGCGAAGGAAGAAAGTGGAGATTCTCTCTCGATCGAGGATTTTACGATCGACGATTCTTGTCCCGTGGTTCTAGGTGAAGACTGGTTGCGCCATCGAGCTCGGTTTAGGCCGTAAAGACGTTTTATGCGAAAAGTCCAGAGCACAATGGCGCGGTGGTCGACTGGTTTCGAAGCTTCTCTTTCTCCACTCTCCCTTTCTCCGTTGAGCCCAAGGGTTGCTGTCGTTTTTCTCTTGGCCGGCTCGTGGCCCTTGGACACAATGGAGCAATTATAACGAGCAGACGAATACCGGGTAAACGAGGCGTAGTAATGAATTCGGTGTAGCGGCAATAAAAGCGCTCGGTGGCCTGTTCGGAAACCGCTCGCCCTGGCCACGCTTTGCCGCTTGCATAAATCTGCGCTCTGTCGTCGTAAATGCTAAATAATTCCACGCTAACGCGGATTCTTCTCTCTATTTCCCTTTCCCTCGATTTTATGTGGCCTTCGATCACGGGAGTCGTCGTTGTCGACGTTATTTCGATGACCTGGTGCGGTAGTGGGGCTTGTTCCGGTTTAATGATTCGCTTGGAGGACGTGGAAGCCACGAGGTGAGTGAATAGGGCTCTTCTTATTTAGAATTCGCTGGGAAATAGACGAAAAGGAAGAGCTTTGCAAGCGAGTAATTTCTTTGGCGAAGAACAGGCAAATGGGCTCCCAATAGGTTCCACATTTTGGGGTTTTTGGTATGAAACAGTGAATGTGGGGAGAGAGTTGGTGTGAATGGCCTGCGTGGCGCATTTGTTTATGTTTAGGAAAGAGGAAGGTGTGTCTGTTTGACCAGCGTAAATATTAAGCGAGCGAATTACATTTTCTGTGACAAATAAAGATAGTATTAGCGAACAGCACCGGCGACGCGTGGGGTACTTTTAATTTAATATACATAAAATGTAGGAGGTGGTTTAATGAACTTTACTCTAATCAGAATGTCGTGCAAAGTAGTTTATTTCGGACTGTCGTCGAAAGGCAAAGATACATCGCTGGGCCGAACCGATGGGTACTCGGGTCTGGTGTTTGTCACTCGCCAAGAGGCGCAGGCCAAGCCATAAACCGTTCCAAAATGCCTACAAAAAAGTAATCGACAAAATCCCACAATATTGTATGAAATTTTAATAAGCAACAGAGCAACACTTGTTTGTCCTCTCGCTGATATGCAATTGTGATACACAATGGGTATTTGCAAGAAGAGGATACCAGGCTTCAGACTCAGGGGAAGTCCTCCTGAATCCTCGAGAGCATCACGTTCATTTTGATAGCTAGAGAGTTAACACTAAGATGTGGTCAAATAAGGCCTAAGAGTGCACAGAGCAGCGTCCATGAATTGCTCGTTAGGTTTACGACACGTCGAATGCTATTGAGTGAGCAGAAGAGCAAGTCTCTAGCTCTCCTCGGTGATACGCAAAAACGCAGAATTTCTTCAGCGTCCATAAAGCAATTTCTAGCCCTAATAGTTAACCATGACCTACAAAATTTGGATTAAATTTCTGAAAAAGTAGCTTTGCTAGGTATCCGTGTCGCAAATCAAATTGTAAATTCCTAAGCCTTTCCCTAACCCATACACTACTATAGAAACCATCACCGATGTGCTGTTACACCTGCGAAGAACCCGTTCCCACGTAAACCTTCCTTCAGTTCCACCTTTTTTGCCGTCAATTCACATCGAAAGGAGCCAGAAAGCCTCCATTCATGATTCTCCAGAGAGAAAAGGTTAGCCAAAGTGCACGCTGCGTTAATCGAGAGCACGTCACAGGCATTTATTACATACGTACGTATGTTAACAAATGAATCGAGCGAAGGGAAAAGTTTCTTTTTCTCTATCCACCTCCGGGCGCTGCTTCCTCGTTACAAATGGGCTAATTTAGAGCGCAAACAAGCGTACACACATTCTTCGAGTCGTTTCTCATCGTTTCATTACGGGCCGTTTAAGAGGCAAGGGCATCAGCCAGACACGGCGTGCTCGCGATGTTCGCACTTCGTTCCAGCATCGCTTAATTTATGCGGGAATCGTTCGTGCGATCGTTGAAAGGCGTTTCCTTTCCAACTGTTTTTCCACCGGCTAACTTTCTAAGCGCGGAGGAGAAAGAGAGAGAGAGAGAGAGAGAGAGACAATGGACCGTGTCTGGCGAGGCGAAAGAAAATTCGAGGTGAAAAGTTGCTTCGCGAGTGAAATATCGCCTCGAGGTTGGAATATTTTGGCAATCTGCCTTTAGGTGGAAAATTCGTGTAACAGTTTTCAGATTTTTGCGACAAATTTCCGATCTATCGTTCTATTTGTCCAACACGAAATATTAATAGAGGAATTTCAGTAGGAAATTACTGAAATTTGTTTTTTCGCGAAAACTCGGGAAATTTGTTGTACTGTTAGGGCGATGTTGTTCTTGAACTCGTCCATTGAGCCACTCCAAGTTGCGCATATTAATACACTACTATTCAGACGCGGTTGCTCAATGGGTTCTGCGTACCAGATGTGGCCAGCCTCAAAGTGCGAACTCGCAATCTATCATAGCTGCTTCAAGTGATTCACCTTCGTTAATTTCCAAACGGACACCGGTCACTGGTGATGAACGTCGGTCAAAATCCTCCCTGTCTTCGACGATGCAACGCAGACCGGTATGAAATTCCATCTGCAACTTTTAACTCGGACAGCGTTGTTTTAAACGCTTTCTATACTTTCTCTGATCGTTGCTGTACACGAGTCTTTAGTTGCGCCTGAAAATCCCTGCTTTTTCAAATTTTAAATGACTACTTTCGAGGGATTCGCTGTTTTACTTGAATTTTTCTTTTGGGTGCAACGAACGTTTTATTTAGAAAGACGATAAAGAGTCATTTCCATTATTGTTAATGGACTGCGGATTTTGATGGATTCGTAGGAAATTTAGAGGTGCACAATTGCACAGAATGCAGGTAATATGAAAGATTGTACAAATTATAGCGCTTCTGTATAATACCTGAAAGTTCTACTTTTGTTGCTATACTCTGAAAAATATAAATTTGCATGAAAATCCAGTCTACAGATATCCTTTCGCAATTTTTCTGCCAGATTGCGAGTACCATCGGGATAGAAACTCGGTGGTTTTTAAGCAATCGTGCGAATCTGTAGGATCAAATTTTTCCAACCTCGCTCACAAATTCAATCGAGGTTAATTCATTTCCACGCCCAATGTTGCGATACAGTTGCACCGAAACCTAAACTAAATTAAAACTATCGTACTTTCTTGGTACACCCAATACCCGACTAAAATTCTAAATCCGCGCAATTTCACGCTACCGAACCGCGTCTATTCGATACTCTACGTCTTCCACTTGGATCGAAGCATCAAAGCGTGATAACAGGACTCGCGTCCGGCGATTGGTATCGAAAGTGGCGAGATATCTTCATAGAGGAGGGTGAGAGAGATGGAGGCGCGCGGCGTCGGCGTTATGATTCACGTGGGCTGTAAATCAGTAGCTGGGATCGGGCGCGGATAACGCGCGCCGCTGGATGCGATTTCACGCGCGAGATCGGTCCACCTCGCGCGGAATCCCGCGCGGAATGCGGCTTTTCTTTTTGTCGCGGCGCGCTAGCCTCGCCCAGAAACCGGGGCTCTCTCCTTCCGACGCGCTATTTCGCGAACGGCGATCCGCGATAAACCCTCTTTTTCGATTTCGCCAGATTTACGGTTCGTAGATTTCCCGCACAGTCTTCCGGATAAAAAGGGAATTGAGTTGGGAATTGCTTTTCTGTCAAGTTTTTTTTGCGGATTTTCCCGCACAGTCTTCCGGATAAAAAGGGAATTGAGTTGGGAATTGCTTTTCTGTCAAGTTTTTTTCGCGGATTTTATCGTCTACTGCTCAATGTTTGACGTGGTTTGTCGATTATTTTCAATTGTTTCAGTATGTTTGAAGGATAATTCTTTACTGAAGTGTATGGTTTGAAGGTGTAGAGAAATTCTTTGTTGCAACGATGAGGAAGAAGATTGTAAGCGGATTTCATCGTCTACTGCTCAATGTTTGACGTGGTTTGTTGATTATTTTCAATTGTTTCGGTATGTGTAAAGGATAATTCTTTATTGAAGTGATTGTGGTTCGAGAAATTCTTTGTAACGATGATGAACATTGTAGCGAGATTTCATTATTTCTGCTGAATGTTTGACGTGGTTTGTTCTTTGTTTCAGTTTGTTGCTTATTTTCGAGTTGTTTCTGTATGTGTGAAGGATACTCGTTTATTGAAGTGTATAGTTTGCAGGTGTAGAGAAATTCTTTGTTACAACGATGAGGAAGAAGATTGTAAACGGATTACGTCCTTTACTGCTCAATGTTTGATGGAGTTTGTTGCTTATTTTCGAGTTGTTTCTGTATGTGTGAAGGATACTCGTTTATTGAAGTGTATAGTTTGCAGGTGTAGAGAAATTCTTTGTTGCAACGATGAGGAAGAAGGTTGTAAGCGGATTTCATCGTCTACTGTTCAATGTTTGACGTGGTTTGTTGATTATTTTCAATTGTTTCGGTATGTGTAAAGGATAATTCTTTATTGAAGTGATTGTGGTTCGAGAAATTCTTTGTAACGATGATGAACATTGTAGCGAGATTTCATTATTTCTGCTGAATGTTTGACGTGGTTTGTTCTTTGTTTCATAGCTTGAACTATGATACTCGAGGTGAGCAAATTTTATCTGACGTGTGTTTCGTAATATCGTTCTCCTTTGAAACAGACATTGGATCTCTCTCGTTTATAATTATAAGTGAGTAAAAAGTATAACAAATTACTTTCTTTTCGTTTTTGCAAATGTGAGTACGATGTATTTTACGTTCGGTACAATTAAAAACGAATAATCCCTCGTTAAATAAATTACTGTATTCGAAGTATTGGCTAATCAACGACGAGTTAACTCGTCCTGCACAGTTAAGAGAACAGAAATTTTCTTTTCTCCCTCCCAAAAATTTCATTTTCCACTTGTAATAATTTTCTCGCAACGTTTAGAATGCCCAAAAAACTGAATCTACCGAAATTCACCTCGCTAACAATTCATACAACCAGCAATAATCAGTATCGCGAACAAAATACTTCGTCAAACATCGTCAAACATCGTCAAACTCGACTATTCCGCTCGGCTTCGTACAGCGACTCTCCGTTAACCGGAAAATGAGCGAAACCAAGCGTGAAGATGGTCGGAAAGGCGAGCAACCGAGAGGATACGCGGCTGGAACGTGGTCGCGCCCTCGGGAAGGATTCCTCGGCCAGTTGGATGAGCGTGCACACGTGCACGCGTGTGGGCGTAGTGCCGTAACAGCGGGTTGCACGTGACGGTGTTAGAGAGACGGGAGGTCGGAAGGCTCGCGGCAACCGGTGGAAACGGTATTAACTCGAGAGGTCGTTTCCCATGGCCCCTTCGCCTGGCTACATACGTGCACCACCATTCGTATCGCAATTACCGGCGAACCGAGGGGAGTGAAATCCGGAGCACGAGGAGGGCCGCTTGCTTACGCGGATTCGTCGTCCCACTTGGAAAACGCGTTTGCGTTCGTTCCTTTGTAATTACCGCCGGCTTAGTGAGATGTGAGGTCGCAACAGGGTTAGTGGGTATCAACGCTTGGAGCGCCGGGTTATTTCGTTGGAAACTTGACTTAAAGCGCCGCGGTACTTGGGAGTTTTGCAGAAACATGCACTTTTACGAAATCAAGTAAAATAACTGTTGTGAAATAGGAAATTTCTGTTGGCAAATTTTACGTAGTTACAGGCACAGGGACGATTTTTAACGATATGAATATTGAGACACTTGCTGTTTAATGTGGGTAAATAACTGTGGGTATGTATTCAGTAAGGACAATTGCACAACGAAGATAACAGTGCATTAATGGGAATATTGATCAGCTGAATAACGTTGCTCCACTGTTTACTCTCCCATTCCAGCTAACTCACTGCCCGCTTCGCCAATCTCAAGCCTTTTCGAGTATCAGCCATAGATCACACCGACTCCCAGAATGTCCACCTATGTACAAGACAAACACACGACATTCACGCCATCATTCACAACTCTCCCATTCCAGCTAACTCACTGCCCGCTTCGCCAATCTCAAGCCTTTTCGAGCATCAGCCATAGATCACACCGACTCCCAGAATGTCCACCTATGTACAAGACAAACACACGAGATTCACGCCATCATTCACAGCACATTAGTAAAACCAAATCCACATTTAACAGGTATAATTTTGTGGGATCAGAAATATAGATAGGTGTTTATTAACAAAATATACGAATAATCTCATGGGTATCTCAGATACCCGGATAAAAGCCCTAA
This sequence comes from Habropoda laboriosa, assembly GCF_001263275.1. Lineage (NCBI taxonomy): Eukaryota > Metazoa > Arthropoda > Insecta > Hymenoptera > Apidae > Habropoda > Habropoda laboriosa. Next base: position 2,186,268 of record NW_017100307.1, on the reverse strand, counting down.
TAGCCAGGCCCTTCGTGGGCCTTTGGCGTCGCGGTTTTTCCCGTTGGGCCTGGCTATCGTCGCTCGTCGCCCGCTTTCTCTCTCGCCACATTTGCTTAAAACTATTCTTTCCCAAAATTACGATACTACAAATATTCTTCTGCACAAATATGGGAAACGGATTTAGGCGGACCTGGCGCTTAATCGCTAGATAAGATGAATATCGTCGAGTAAAAATTTCGAACGCCGTAGCAAACTAGAGAGTACTTTGAATCAAAAAAAGGAAAAAAATGAAAATTAGAATAGTGAAAATTTTCTTCTGGCCCCTGAGCAAACCATGTAGTGTTAATTGGGACAGCGTTTGCGTTCAAAGATGACGAGTAGAGTGTTTGATTTTTGGAATTTGTGGAAATTGTAAGTGAAGAGTATGGTTGGTTAGGTTTTGAAATATGGAATAATTGTGGAATATTCGGGTATGATTGAGAAAATGAAAATATTGCTGGAAATGTTTTTCTGAATTGTTCTGTCTTTTAAGGTTTGTTCGGATGTATGAAATTGCTCGAGTCGAAGCATGTCCGTGACCCGTTTTAATCGAGCGGTAAATAAATTAATTGGAAGTAAACGGTTGCGTCCCCTCGTAATATCAAAGCCAATGACAGGGTACATGCGAGGGAAGGACAAATTTTCACCGCGCGAGAACTCCGTTGTACAATGTTGCAATAAAATAAAATTTCCAGGTAGGCGACACGCGGATTTGCGTAATTTAAAAGTCGGATTTCTGAATCGGCACCGCGGGCTTCGATATTGCCGGTGGTTTTGTTGCGCGTGCATTTCTCTCGAACGGGAGAAACTGGCCGGTCGCTCGATTAATTTCACGCGGACGCAATCGATGCTGCTTTGCATCGATTCGATTTACAGGAACCTGCAAGGCTCTTGCTTGTTTTTCTCCGACTCGCATAAAAGCGTTAAAGCGATCTACTTGCTTGTGGAAAGGGAGTTGCGAAAGAAAAGCGAGTGAGGACTTTCGAATCTCCGAATTTTTTCATTTCCGAATATTCAAATTCTCAAATATTAAAGTTCCCGAATATTCAAATTCCCAAATATTCAAATTCCCAAATATTAAAGTTCCCAAATATTAAAGTTCCCAAATATTAAAGTTCCCAAATATTAAAGTTCCCAAATATTAAAGTTCCCAAATATTAAAGTTCCCAAATATTAAAGTTCCCAAATATTAAAGTTCCCAAATATTAAAGTTCCCAAATATTAAAGTTCCCAAATATTAAAGTTCCCAAATATTAAAGTTCCCAAATATTAAAGTTCCCAAATATTAAAGTTCCCAAATATTAAAGTTCCCAAATATTAAAGTTCCCAAATATTAAAGTTCCCAAATATTAAAGTTCCCAAATATTAAAGTTCCCAAATATTAAAGTTCCCAAATATTAAAGTTCCCAAATATTAAAGTTCCCAAATATTAAAGTTCCCGAATATTAAATTTCCCAAATATTAAAATTCCCAAATATTAAAATTCCCAAATATTAAAATTCCCAAATATTAAAGTTCCCAAATATTAAAGTTCCCAAATATTAAAATTCCCAAATATTAAAATTCCCAAATATTAAAATTCCCAAATATTAAAATTCCCAAATATTAAA
>NW_017100307.1:2153528-2184353 GCF_001263275.1 Habropoda laboriosa | reverse complement strand
GTTCGATTATTTAAACTCCCAAGCATAGCAATTCGGAGGCCCCAAAACTTCCAGTCCCCTGCACTGTTCAATTACCATCGGAACGCGATGGCGACGGTGCAGCAAGTGTTGTTTACCCCGCGCAAGCGCCCCGATTCATCGGGAATCGGATTGAATGGAAGCATAATCGACTGGCGTGATTGCGAAGGCAGCGTAAATCACGGTTCGGGCTCGTTTTCTGCCCGGCTCTTGCCTTCATTTTTTTGCACTGTCGATGTCCCTTAATTAATTCGACTTTACGACGCTAGTTCGTTCGTAATGCGTATCGTTATGCAAATTAGAGGCAAAGGGGATGATGATGATGCGGGCGCGCGCAACAGAAAGAAAAAGAAGAGGATGGCCCGCGGCCATACGTATACGCGGCGCGCATTCCATGTAAATCGAAGCAACGAAAAACACATAAAATTACGTAATTGGTAATCATTACGTTGATGTTTATAAATGCAGGCATTCGTGAAATTATACAGGCCGCGTTAAAGGTTCCGGGCGTAGCGCTTAAACTTGCCAATCACTTTAATTAGATGTCACGCGCACGTAAAACGGTCGCGCGTAATTACGGTCCTTCCGTCGATTCTTATCCTTGCAGATATATTTCGTGCATCTTACTCTTGCCATTTTCCATTCTCCTTCGTTTTTATATCAGTCTTTAATAGAACATTACGTTGCATTGAAATTTTCACGTTCACTATAAAATAGAAAAGAGAAATTCATCGAAAATTCGGCTAGCTGTGGATTCATTTACTGCGTGCAAAGTTCATTTCTCGGTTCCGTTGAAATTTTCGTTCAATCCGTTATCGTGACAGTGAAGAATCCTTTTTAATCGAATACTCGGTTCCATTGAAATTTTCATTCAAACTATTATTGTAGCACGTAGAGTGAACAATAGTAACGTTGACTGTTAAAATACGAAGATAAGAAAATTCGTGAAAAATGTTGCTAGCTGTGTCGAAATTATTAATACACAGTGAACATTAGTAACGTTGACACATAAAATACACAGAAAAGAAAATTCTTGAAAAATTATCAGAGCCTATTTTCCATTCATATAAAAAACACACTGCAGTTCATAAATATTAAAACACCCCTTACTCCTACAGGAAGGATCATTTCTCTAGTATCACCTATCATCAAAAATATGCCCTCGTTACATCTGCAGATCCCAGATTAGCCAATTTTTTCACACAATAATTTTACAACACCTATCCAACCTCCCTTCACGTTCACCAAGTATCCCAATACCTACAAACAACCGTCTACATTAATTGCAAACTGAACATGAACCAACCAGCACATCGAAAACTCGCTCTAACTCTCGATCTCGAAACTCCTACTTCGCGTATAATCCCAGAAACATAAAAGTGTACCCTCGATACGACGGAGAACACGACGAAGCGACACCCATTAAGCCTTGGAAACAGCTCGAACGATTCCCCACGAACTTTAACGACTCGTCGAATCGCGTCATCGGTGCGCGTGGACCGTTGAAGGAAGAAACGAGCGGATAACTCGTGTCTCTCCCCGCCCTCCTGTTCGCCAGGTTGTAGAAATCGGTGGATTCTCGGGGGCTGCGGCGAGAAGGAGGGTAGATAAGAGTCGCGTGGCGAAATCGGGATCGTTGGAAAAAGGACGCGGTCGGAGAGCTATTCGGCTCGTAAATAAGGCTGCGGCTCGTTCATCAAATCGACGGCCGCGCGTAGCGAATCCGTGAAACGGAGAACCTGAAAAACCAGAACCGCAGAGCGAGTGCCGGCCGAACGAATATCCCCGGCCCCATTAATTGAACGTTCCACCCGTTCCCGGAACGGCACGCTCGTTAATTTGCGCGAGATAAACACCTGGGGATCCGCGGAAGCGTGTAGGCACGTCCACGAAGAATGGGGTGTGTTAATGATAGCCGGAGAGAGAGGACTGGATGTCGCTACTTGAACGCGCGACGTTTTCCTACTTTCTGAATTAATCGCTTTTCCTGTGGACTTTTTTTTTGCTCCCGATGCTCCGTTTCAATTTTCGATCGAGGAATGTAAATTGAGCCTTGTAAAGATGTGGGTGTTCGTTTCGAGCGTTGAGCCAAAAATGATCAACGTTTCTTTTATCATTTATAATGTTGTCGTTCGCGTTTCTGTGATAACAAAAGAGATAACGTGCAATACGGAAAGTGAAGGAGGATAATTTTAAAAAATTCCACTTATTGGATAATTAACTGTGTGTATTTAAGACGCAAACACGAGTGTCAAGGGGTTAAATATAAATTCTTCTATTATACCGCTCATTTTTATCTTCGTATTTATCTAAATTGATTACATTTATCAAATATTTCTCTTATACTATATAATACTTTGTAATATTTTACCAAATTGTTACTTTGTAATGGATTAAATTTGGTAAAAGTGATCGTAATAGATGAATTTATCTGTATAGAGGGGTTATTTATAGGGGTGGAGAAATATGTTGCGTGACGTTTTGTTTGCGCGCGGAGCCTTTGCTCCCGTGTGAGTTGAGGTTGCAAATTGATCGAGGTGTGGGACAGTAGCAGGAAAGGAACGTTTATATCGTTGAACGGTGATTTTTAAGTAACACGATACTTTCATTTCACTGTTCATCTTTGAAACTTGAATGCACACATTGTTGCAGTATCTATTCTCGAATGCAACACCGATGGAAGCACTATTTCGAGTGCAAAACATTGTTGTACGCGTTACTTTTGAATGCAGCATTGCTCGAAGCGTTATATTTGAACGCAAACATTGTTGGAATCTCTATTTCAGATTGCAACATTATCAGAAGCGCTATCGCGTTTGCAACTTTGTTGCCGCGAATCGTCCTCGAAAATTGCACATTGTTGCACGACGCGCCGTTTTGCAACATTGTGCGTTTTTCGAGATGATTCGCGGCAACAAAGTTGCAAGCGCGATCTCTCCATTTGCAACTTTGTGTCGCGCGTGCGATGCCCGAGAAAAGCACAATGTTGCAAAACGCGCTATCCCGTTTGCAGCTTTGTGTCGCACGCGCCTTGCGAAACCAGCACAATGTTTCAATGCGCACTATCGCCTTTGCAACTTTGTTGGCGCGAATCGTCCTCGAAAATTGCACATTGTTGCACGACGCGCCGTTTTGCAACATTGTGCATTTTTCGAGATGATTCGCGGCAATAAAGTTGCAAACGCGATCTCTCCATTTGCAACTTTGTGTCGCGCGCGCGATGCCCGAGAAAAGCACAATGTTGCAAAAGGCGTTGTCGGGGTTTGCAACATTATGCTTTTTTCGGGAGCGACTCGCGGCGACAAAGTTGCAACCTCGATAACGCGCGTTTGCAACATTGTGGCTCGTTCGGGCTTTCGAAAAAAACGCGATCTCTCGCCTTTGCTACTGTGTGAAACGCGTTAGTTTTGTCTGTACGACGTGCAAAACATTGTTGCACGCAGTACTTTGTACGCAAAACATTGCCGCAAGCACTTACTTGAACACTTGTGTTCAAATGAAAAAGTGCTGAGCCACATTTTCAACTTATTCATCTATGGATAATGCAGCTTCTACGAAAGCATCTGTATGGAAAATACATATATACATTAACCGTGTTCCTTATTAAAATAAATTTTGTACTAAGTAGAAATTTCATCCCATTCGACTTACATACACTCTCTGATAAACTAGATCTCGGTGCATCATATGAAACGCTTATACTTTGTACACAAAGAATTATCAGACCTTTCAGAATTACTCGATCTATCAGCCATATTACGCAGGTTTAAAACGAAGCCTGAATTTTCTCTCACAGACAAATTCATCCCTTCCGCGGTATATTCAAGATCCCGAACATCTTCTTGATCGAAGAATTCATTTAACTAAATTATCACCGACATAAATCGATCCTCCGGACGAAGGCAGAGGCCCGTAACCAGAATAGGGCGTGCAACTGGCGCAGAACAAAAGCACTGATGCCGGTGCACGTGCGTCGAGTCGTGTTTACTTTGTAAACTCGTTGCCCCGGGGAGAGGCGTCCTGTGTTTCGCGCTCCCGGCCGTATCGATCGGTCGATCCGTTCCGTGGAATCGATTGTTCCCGAGTTTTCTTGCCTGTTACGAGGAAACACACCAGGCATCCGCGGCATGGCCGTTTTTTCCCCATTGGCTTTCCAATTGCTACGGCCGGTTCGAGGAAATTATCGAGTATCTCGCGTCGCTCGCAGAGGAAATGGGTCAGAGGATCGACGCAATTTCGCGACTATGCGAGTTCACTTCGATACACCATGTCGCTCGTTATTGTTTTATCCGTTTGCTCTCTGCCACCGATAGAAACGCTCTTTTTTATCCGGAAACTTTTCTTTCACGGAGAACTGTACTGTGCTCCGGTGAACTTTTCTGCTTCGTGAAACGAGTTCAATCGCGATGTGCAAGTGTGGACAAATTTCTGGTGAAGAATTCGTGGGAGAGACAAATGTCACGGTAGAATTTTAATATCGAAGATATTCATTTCAACCCTTTGTAGTTCTTTTTCCTGCAGGGAAGCAGCAGATCGGAGATTCTTTGCTAAAGAAATTCTATAGTCTCATTTATGGAGACCAATGGATCCTTGAAAATATTACCTTTAAGATCTCGTTTAATTTCCTAAACTTGGGGAGCATTGACCGATTTCTGAAAAATGAACGTTTTTACATTTGCTTTAAATATCCTATTATAACATCGCATCTTTTGTGATTATACCAGAAGTGTGAAAATGCATAAGATCTTTGTCCTTTCCCTTCTGTGATACGTGTTAATTAACTGCCACTGTTACCCCGTACTGCCAAGCGTTGAACACTATTGTCGCTTCCCACCCTTCACTCGAGTGTAAAGTGTAAAAAATATCAATTTTTCTCGATACTAAACGAGTCCTTAAATTTTTTCTCAAGAAACGATCCCCTCAAATGTACAAAATCCCCGGGCGCAACAAACGTTGAAATTGTCGCAACGCAGCGATTCGTTCGGCCGCGTTATCGTCGTATCGCAATCACGGTTGTAATCGGCATAGTTCAGGGTCCAAGCCGCGGGAGAGTAACAATCGCGCGTGAAAGCGCAAACATTACTTTTTATTATGTTTCACGTTAAACGGCATTGCATTGTAGCGGCGCGCGGCTAAGACGGAACGTGGACCATTAAAATACCAGGTTAATATCGCGAGGACCGGTATATACCGGGCGGTCGATCTGCGTACAGAAGGTGTGTCGCAGATACATACTGTTGCATCGTGAAACCGTCGTACGAATCGTAATCGCTTCGTTGAATGGCTACCGTTGCGCAACTCTGTCTGAGGGGAATTGAAATTGGACGATGGAGGAATAGAGATTACGTTGAACGGTGGGATTGGCTTGAATGGATCAGTGAAATCGGAGGCATTGTGTGCATTTTGGAAGAATTGTATGGAGGGTTTCAGAAGGTAGATAGAAGTCTATCCCGATGGAGATTAAACAAGGAATGTCGAGTAGGATGATGTCTTTTTAGTTTTCTTCGAGGAAGCGTAGAATCGAATACCGGGTGTTTCACTTTTTTCCCTATCAAACCTTTCGTATTTTTGTTGTAACTTTTTAACGAAGCTTCAAACGACCTACGTTTGTATAACATTTTTTTCTTACTTACACTCGTAGAATATACGGACGAAGTTTTATCGAGAACAATTAGGACACCCGGTATATTGCACAGTGGCAATCTAAATGTAACTTTTTAACGAAGCTTCAGACGACCTGTGTTTGTATAACATTTTTTTCTTATGTATACCCGTAGAATATACGGACGAAGTTTGATCGAGAACAATTAGGATACCCGGTATATTGCACAGTGGCAATCTAAATGTAACTTTTTAACGAAGCTTCAGACGACCAATGTTTGTATAACATTTTTTTCTTACTTACACTCGTAGAATATACCGACGAAGTTTGATCGAGAACAATTAGGACACCCGGTATATTGCACAGTGGCAATCTAAATGTAACTTTTTAACGAAGCTTCAGACGACCAATGTTTGTATAACATTTTTTTCTTACTTACACTCGTAGAATATACCGACGAAGTTTGATCGAGAACAATTAGGACACCCGGTATATTGCACAGTGGCAATCTAAATGTAACTTTTTAACGAAGCTTCAGACGACCTATGTTTGTATAACATTTTTTTCTTATGTATACCCGTAGAATATACGGACGAAGTTTGATCGAGGACAATTAAGACACCCGGTATATTGCACAGTGGCAGTCTAAAAGGTGAATAGATTGAAACGCGCGAGTCACGACTCTTCGCCAAGTCAATAGTAATGATTTTTCTATTATACACCGTATATCAGAAATTACAAACACTTCTCCGATACTTTCCAAGCAATTTTCTCCGCCGCATTAATCATCAACGTCTTCCAATTTCCCCGTCGAAAGTCAGCAAAACGTGCTTCACACTTCACCGTCCCATTCACAACGGTAATTCCCGCAATCGCATCAATCTTTCTCAATCCACGCGAGGCGAGAACCTCGAAAAACCTCCGGCTGACAAGTTGTCGCTCGAGGACACCTTGTAGAATAGCGAGAAAATCCGAGATACTCGACACACTCGTGGATTTTTACGATTTCTCGAGTTCGCAATCACTCGTTACGAACGCGTATTATCCCGAAGGTGAGGTTTATGCGAAACGGGGATATTACGAGGATTGCGATTTTTATTGCCCACCCGTTGCGTCAACATTCGTTTAAACGGCCGCAAGTCTTTGCCATCCGAAGAATCGTCTCGCCGTTTAATTTACGCGCGACTTACAAAGCGCGGCATCTTCCACGCTGTGTATATACAGAAATCGTGTAATAACGTCGCTGTGTGTCGAGTCAAAGGTTCGATTCGACGCGGCGGTTTTTTCCCCTCGAAACTCGCTCGGTGTCTTTCACGGATCCGGCCTTGCGGACCCTCCGGAGTGGAGGTCGCGGCGACAAGTAGCGCGACGAATCGATGATGCTCGTGTACGCGTTAAGGGTGTTGTTGGTAATGACGGGACGATGATGGGTTTTTGTCGATGGCGTTTCCAGGATGTTCTCGGAAGAAGCAAGGAAAAAAGAAAAGTAGAATTTATATAAAGTCAAAAGGAGCAGTAACGGTTGAAAAATTGAGAGTACGCTGTGGCTGTGCGCGCAGAGTCACAGCGTGCCAATCTGAGGTCGTGAGTTCGATTCTCGCCTGGTCCTTCAAGTTTTTTTCTGAGTTTCTAAATTATTTGAATTATCTAGAAATTTTTGTGAGCGATGTTTTCCTTCGAGTTCTTTTCTAAATTTCTCTTTCTTCCGAGAAAAAAAAAGGATTTCAAAATCGGAGATCGTATAAATCATGTCGCCCCGGAGAGATCGAGAAACGGTTTGGCGAAACACACCGAGCTACACGGCCGGATCGCTATCAGCCGCGTTATGTAATCCGGTAAACAGGATAACTTTCCGGGTAGACACGGTGAGAGGCGAGCACATTGACAGGGATCCGATAATATTTGGAGAGATCTCGTAATCGACGAAATTACACGGTCATCGCGCGTGGGCGCCCGGCCAGTGGTCTCCAAACAAACCGTACACACGCCACCTATGGCGATCCCTCGGGATTATTTTTTCAAACGATCTCGCGAGCTATCGCGGCAAAAGAACGCGCGCGGCGCAACCCGCCTGGCAAATGTTAAGGATTACCGTGTGGCTCTTCGCCTCGGTGACGTAATCCCCTTGTCTCTGAGATCGCGTCGATTGTTTTTGCAACGAGCCGTCGGGCCACCCTGCCCCCGCTGGCTTAGATCCACGGAATCGATCGAAATCTGTTTCCTGTACTGCCAAATGGTGCGGGCATTTTTACGTGGGCGGAAAAGACGGCTCGATCGGGCCGGAGGCGAAGGAAGTTGTTGATTCGGATAGGTGTTTTAAGAAGGAAAAAATTGGTTTTGAGGGTTTGATATTTTTTGTGGGAAAAAGGAAAGAGAGAGAAAGTGGAGTGGTTCTGGTTCTGAATTCCCAGATTTTTGATTTTTCGAATATCCAAATTTCCAAATATTCAAACTTTCAAATATTCAAACTTTCATTAAATTCCCAAAAATTCAAACCCCCAAATATTTAACTTCCCAAATATTAAGATTCCCAAATATTCAAATTCCCAAATTTTTAAATTCCCAAATATCCAAATTTCCAAATATTCAATTTTCCAAAGCTCCACGCTATAAATCAAAAGCAGCCACGCAATTACCACGCGTTTACCATTCAAACGTACGGCGAGTGTCATTTAACGCACCGAGGCGTCTCCATTTATCCACGGAACATTGATTGCTCGAGGCGCGGATAATTTATAACAGCAAATAATTCATAAATCACCCGGTCTCGTGTCTAGGCAGAATCTTATAGGCATCGGGGAGTCGTGAGAACGACACACCGACCGAAGTGACAAAAAAATCTCAAAACCTGCGAATTAAGTTGTAGATCGTCAACGAAGAGAACGCGGTGTGTCGGCTTATTAACGAGCGGCCTCGCGACTTGTACCAGCGACGTCTTAACGAGCATGTAAGAACAGCTGAAATCACCGATATTTAACACCTCGTCGCGATCGAACACGTTGCTCGCGCGCGGAAACGATCTTATCATTCCCATAGCTGTGAACGCCGATCCCCGCGATTTCTGGTTCGTTGATTAAAGCGACATCGGAATTAATGTAGTCTCGTTGCCGCGTGTGACGACCGGTGTACGAGCGAACGCGAAGATCGTAGATAAACGCACCGAGTATCCTTTCGCGACAGTTTTACACACGTTCTCCTCGCGTATTCCTTCTACCACGATCTGTAACCATTTCTATTCGTCGTATACCTAAAATTGCACCGATAAAATCACACTCTCAAATCGAACATTTTCTCATGACTTCTTGATGAAAGCACCAACTATACGTAATCCTTTTAACCGCTTCAGCCTCGATTAGCTTCTCCAAGTACCTACTCTTTATCACGATACTTCCAGTCGAATAAAGTACAAGTGTCACCACAAGGTGGTGTTTCTCTTTATCTTGTTAGGAAATTATACAACGAACGATCGTTCACTATTTTCACGTTTTTTCTGTCAGAAATATTGGACTCCTCGAAACTCCACAGAGGGGAGTCCAATAAAAAGAAATCTGGACTAGAAAGCAAATTGTCACTGTAAGGCGGAGTTTCTCTTTATCTTGTTAGGAAATTATACAACGAACGATCGTTCACAATTTTCACGTTTTTCCTGTCAGAAATATTGGACTCCTCGAAACTCCACAGAAGGGGAGTCCAATAAAAAGAAATCTGGACTAGAAAGCAAATTGTCACTGTAAGGCGGAGTTTCTCTTTATCTTGTTAAGAAATTATACAACGAACGATCGTTCGCATATTTGTGGGGTTGTCTCAGTTACCGAAAGAGATACCGATTTTGTCCTGTAAGACCATGCGTATTCCAACATATATATTCTTCTTAAGTAATTAGTGTTTATGTTAATATCGTACGTGTGTAGAGAAGATTCTTACATCCGTTCCGCCAACCGATCCACAATATTTTCTCATTTTTCCTGTCACAAATATTGGACCCCTCGAAACTCCACAAAAGAGGAGTCGAATAAAAACAAATCTGGACTACAAGGCAAATCTTTCCCCATTCTTCAATCTCTCCACATCTACAGGGTGGCTGAAATATAATACTCCAAGCCATTTCCCCAGAAACCAGGGCAAATTAAATTGGACAGGGGCGCCATCGCTGTCCCCTCGAATTTTTGACGGAAGGATCGAGAAAACGCAATTTCGAGGAGTCCATAAATCGAGGGACGGTCCCGGCCCCGGTGGGCCGCGCTCGAATCGCCCGGGGCGCGTTTGTAATAACGCGCAAGGGTTATATTTTAATCTCTGACGCCTCCTTTTAAATTATTATCCGGCAATTAAAAATCCTCCGCGCGACCTGTCGCGCGAACACGCACCACGGACACACCACCTCCCTCCCTTCCTCGAGAGAAGAGGAGAGGAGAGGACACCGTCTCGACCAGTTAAAACGCAATCGCCACGTCTTTATGCATATTCAAATTCCAGGTCGTGGATCCTCGAACACAGAGGGGACCCACAACCTGTCAGACGCTCTGGGTTAGAGGTGTAGAGGGGAGGAGAGAGCGGAGAACCCTTTTAATTTTCCGCCACACCTTCGGTGGAAGATCCGGATCTTCTTAGCCGTGTGTGTAGCGAGCCTTACGAAATCGAAAATCACCGTCGGTTGCCTGTCGCGCCTTTTCGCCTCCCCTCTCGATCTCTCCTCCCTCTTTGTAGTTGTTACAGCGGAGCACGGTGGTGGCGGAGGATGCCTCCTCTCTTTTAATAACTATACTTTGCGATTCGTTAAGCTGCTTCGTTACAGTGCGCGTTTAAAAGAGCCATCGTTGGTCGATGGGTAAGGAGGCGAAGAGGAGGACAGGATCACGGTGGGATTGTACGGGAGGGAAGGAGACACGAGACAGGGGCGAGAAAGATCGGTTTAAACGGCACGGAAGCTAGTTATCTCACGGGACGAAATATTCCTGTGTGCCTGTGGGAAGCAACAGTGAACCGATCGGCCACGCTCTCCGCGCGATTCATCGTCCGATCGATCGGCAATTTCTGAACGTTCGAGTCATTCAGGCGACCGACTTCACCTGGTTTCTCCGTCTTCTCCGCCGGTGTTACGAGCGACAAAACCGATTTACGATCATATTCCCAAGGTAATTATAGCGATTGCCGATTCGTTACGACGCCCTGGCTCCTTCCATTGGTATCGGAACGGCGACCGAACCCGGCCCACTTTCAGAGACAGGGTATACGAAGTCTGTCCTACCTTCGTCGAGAGTGTCGTTGAACGTTATCGGCCTGAGATTGTTTCTCGCGTAGAGCTTACGAATGGCTATGGGCGGTGTTTTACGGTGAATGATGCACGTTGATTTGCGAGATTGTTTCTCGCGTAGAGCTTACGAATGGCTATGGGCGGTGTTTTACGGTGAATGATGCACACGTTGATTTGTAACGGAACGAAGTTGGAAGATGTTACTCGGGACGAGGTTCGAAGGTGTATGCTGTTTTCGACGTTCTATTTTCCGAGGTGACGTAACTGGATGTTGATTGTTTGACGAGATTGTAAAATAGTTGCGAGGTCATTCTCAAGGTTCGTTTGTATTTCGAGCGTTCCGCCGCGGGAAAATTATTGACTTTGGTAGAATTCGAAAACGAAGGTAGAAATTAGTGAAAATATTGTTCACACTTTCGTCTGTAATACTTTTGCGCGTACTTTGTTTGATTATTCAGGTGGGGAATATCCTTGTTCGTTTATCGAAGTTTCACTTCGGAAGACTATCGCGTACCGTCGATTCACAGGCGGCATGGAAAGCGTTAAACGACCCTCTGCACTTTATTAAGTATTTTACAATCTTATCAGAAAGTTACGGCTTTGATACCTTCTTTCTTTTTCAAATTAACCCACTTGAAGAGTAATCGTAAACGATAAGAAGTCTTTCTCCAATAATTTTTGTAAACTCTACAGGTGTCGCCTGTATAGTATGGCCCGTTAAATCTTAACCGTTTAACTACTAACCATTCGAGAGTAAATTACTCGCGGTGTACGGTTAAGTTGCAGCATTAATACTCATTAACATGTTTACGAGTTAAGTTACCGCTACATGCTTTGACATGCCGTCACTTTGCCGTGCTCGGTAAGTGATATACAGGATGTTCCACTTTTCCGGTCAAACTTTGTGAGTATATTCTATGGGCATAGATAAGAAAGAAATGTTATATGAACATAGGTCGTTTGAAGCTTTGTTAAAAAGTTATAAGGAAGATACGACTGGACTAAGAACGTCTATAGTAGAGACCGAATATATTGGCTGCTCAAGGTCACTCCTCCTCTGTCGCCTTTCGGTTCTACTTTTACCGTTAAGCAGTTAAAATCTTTCTGTTCCACCTTTAAGTACGCCTGCAGTGTCTCATAAAATACAAGATGGAGACAGCATATTGTAAAAAAAAAAAAAAATACCGAAGAAAGTGGTATACATATCACAAAAATTGCGTGTCTAAGACGTTGACCTATCGAACCACTACATATTCGTCGTTGCGAAAAAGCAACGAAGGACGAATGTCCTTGACCAGCGAATACATTCGGCCCAGACTATAGCAGCCCCAAAAACTACTCCGATCCAGTGCAAAGAACACGGAATCGGCAATAAACGATATCGTCCGCTGCCGTTGAAACGATTCCTTCAATCTCTCTCTCTCTCTCTCTCTCTTTCTCGCTCGCTTCTCCCTAAATTAACGATCACGTCTGAATCGCGAGGGGAGGCAGCGTACGTATATATTTATTCCCGTGTAGGGCGATCGTCGCTCATTGGCTCCGGGGGCCCCCTGTTCGCGAGAGATATCGGCATCGGCGTGCCGGTTTCCACGGGTGTCCAGTATACTTCTTTCTCGCGCACAATAAGATATTTATCGTCCGCGTGGATGGAAGTCCCGAGGCCGTGGCCCGAGTCCCCCGAAGTCACCATTGTATCTACCGGGGAGTGATGTATGGCCGTGGAATTGGTAGGAATTGAAACTTGTTACCGCCGCGAAGAGGAGATACCGGCGAGATTTAAGCCCTGTCCCTGTGCCGCCGCCGCCGCCGTCCAGATAACAGCCCCCTTTTGCAAGCCCGCAATTGCTGCTGTTACTGCTACTCCTGCCGACCACGATACCGCCTCTACGCCTTGGCAAAAATCCACCCTTCGTCCTACCAAAACCTACCCCCGTTCTTTTTAACTCTGCTCTGCTCCTAAGGCGCTGGTGTATTCTCTTTCGGCAGTCTCCTCCTGCATATTCTTTCTTTATTTCTCTCCCTTTCGAAAAGTAACCTTCTGCTCATTCACTGCCTTTCGAAAAGCAGTCTCCTCCTGCACATTCTCTCTTTCCCGTTCACTCTTTATTTCTTTCTAATTTTCTTCCGCACACTCACTCTCCTTATTTCTCTTCCTTTGAAAAAGCAGTCTTCTCCTGCTCGTTCACTCTCCATATTTGCCCCCTCTTGCAAAACACCAACGAAATTGTATTAAATCGAACTCACAGAGTCTCTCGGAACAACAAAACTTTCCTTCCACCACCGCAAGTTTCACCACACGACAATCCACTCCGTGCATAAAACCATACTGAATTCCCCGATAATCCACGTTGCGCCACATTTACGATCAGTACCCACCGAGAGGAGCATCCACCCGGCAGATTTCGTGTTCGCCGTTAAACTAGTAGAAGAGCGAAAGATCCACCGTCCGATAGCCGGGCATCTCTGGAAAGTTTAGACGTCGAACGAATCCGAATGGTCCCGGCGTATCGCCGCGGGTATGCGCGCGGCTGGCAAAAACGCGTATCCGGAAGTGGTGTGAGATTATCGGGCGGAATCGATAGGCACTCGTGGAGAGAGAGAAACGCGGCGGCGGGTAACGATATCGACGCCGCGCCGGGTCCGGGATAGATCGGGTCCAGCAAAAGTGGCCGATAAGCGAAACGTGACCGGTTGACAGAGATAATTGCTACGTAAGCCGGTTGATTCCTATCCAAAATCGTTTCTCTCTCGAAGCGGCGGAAATAAAATCCGATTGTGCCGGTATACATGCAGAGGGTGGAAAGGGGATCCTGACAATTTATTAAGACGATCACCGCCGATAAGAAGCGGACCATTCAATGGCCCCGCAGATCCTGCTCGATTTTCTTTTTCGTCCCCTTCGATTCCGAGGATTCGATAACGATCCCTCTTCTTCTGTCCTCACCTCTCTCTCTTTAACTCGTGTCTCTCCTCGTTGCCTCTCGGAGGTGGTTTCGCGGCATTAAGGTCGAAGTGGAGGAAATTTGTACGACCGGTCGTCGTTATAGATTCGAAACGAGACCCTTCTCCCCCACCACTTTTGCTCTTTTACCTTGGCTCTGTTCTTCTTTTTCCCTTCTTCTTCTCAATGTTGGAGACTCTCTGGATAAAGATGGCCGCTGCGTTATCGAGCATCGCGACAGGAAATTAACGGTCGTAATTCGTCGCGCGTTTTGTCGGGGCGATGGGTTAATCTTTGCGTGACAGAGTGGTTAACTCGTCGCGTTTTGTCGAGAGATCGAAGTTTCGATCTGGTTATTGGAACGTTTGAAAATTCGTTTTTACGAGGTTGTAGATCTGCGGCGAGGGAAGAGTTGTTTTTATAAGGTTAGATATGCTGTTTCCAGTTGAGAGAAGTTTCATTTCGTTTCGAAACTAACGTAATAAAGTATCAAACGAAACGATTCCAACGAGTGCGTCGTTTCGTGCTAGAGAAAAACATAATTGGCGCGTTACACCATCGTCGTTCCTTTATCTACGGCACAATCGTTGTTCCACGATTCGTACGAAAAGGAAAAAAATAGAGAGAAAAAGGACAGTGTTGTGTACGAAGGTGAATTCCACTGGCAGCTCGTTACGAAAGTCGAACACCAGTTGGTTGCTAATTTAAATAATAATTTACACGAGTGAAGCTGAGGCAGAGACACCGCGGTGGGCGTGACGAGGCGTTAATAAACCGCCTCGTAAAAATCCTCGTCTCTCTAATCCGATTAACCTGAACCGTTTCGCCGTGTTTCGGGAATAGTCCAAGTAGACACCGAAATTCCTGTTACGCTCGTTGATTTCCGTTGGAAAAGTTTCCAGTGATCGTATTTGACGCGGTCGAACGCATATGCTGCGTCGGTGGCAGCGAACGTGTTAATAAATACACGGATAGTAATTAAATAATCATCACTTTCTTAACTTCTTTGGGACGATTTTTTTAAAGTTAAACTGCTTTCTTCGGGGGGAGTTTATGTTTTTCATATTTTCTATTCTGATATCATACCACAGATATAAGAATTTTCGGAAAAACTAAACGTACACATATGTGTCCAGTGTCTTTGAAGAGGTTAATTAAAAGAAACTACGTATCTCGTTAAAATTTTAATTTTTCTCAACGCAGGATAAAACCGGCACTTTACACATACCTATTCTTACCATAGCCAGTCAAATGACCGGTTACGAAATAAAGCTCGTACTTCCCCGAAGGGAATACCGGTGACTGTCAATTTAACATAAAAAAACAACGCAGAAGACAGTCTTTAGATAACGATGAAAAAAAATTACATATCAAATTTTGAAACCGGTCATTTGCTCAGTCCTTTGAAACTTGGTTATGGATTGCCAGGATGTAACGAAATTGGAACTTTTGGAACCACATTACGAGTTTATGTTGGTGTTAAAAAAGTAGGTATTGCTATCCTCCGACATTACTCCAAACATCCACAAGCCTATCTTCTAAACGCTTCTCCGTTCGTTATCTCCCAGTTGCTTAATCCTCGGTAAAATCGTGCCCCCAGAGAGACCGGTCGCTATATTAATTGCAGACGGTACCGACTCGCTCTCGTGTCTCTCTTATTTGTTTACCGGCTGAATAATTAGCGTGGTCGTTGGCTGGTGGCGGCTGAAAGGACGGCTAATGTAATGGCGCGTAGGCAGGAGTAGGCGTGGGTTGGTCCGCGTGGCGAGTTCTGCAGAGGCGCCGGAACAACCCTTGAAGGTGGCAGGGGGCCCGCGATTTACCCGCTGCCTCCAAGGCGGTCCGCTTAATTAGTAATAATTAGTAATTACCCGGGATCGGCGAGGGCAATTATCGCCAGCTAGCCTACCGAACTAATCGCCGGTGCTACACCGTCGCCTCTCTAGCTGCTACTGTCTCTCGGTCTGCGCGCTCTTAGCGACTGACTAATTAATTAGAAGCCCTCCCTCCTCCTCCTCCTTCTACTTCTCCTTTCGCCGGCAATTAGCGAGCCGCGATTAGTCATCGCGCCGATCAATTTGTCACGGACCCGCGCCACTGCCCCAGGGCCCCGTTTTTAACCGCCCTTGTTGCTGCCGCCGTTGCTGTTCCCCTTGCTGTACTCGAGTGGCCGCTGCTGCCTCTCCTCCCGATCGTGTACCCGCAATTTGGACAGACATTTTAGGTGCTCCTCTTAACGAGCTATTCTGTTCGATCGTTTTACATTGTTTTTTTTTTGGGAGGGGAGGTGAATTCTGGAGCAGAATTCTTTTGGTTGCTTTTTGGGAATTGTGCGGCGATGAATTTAAATTGGGATTAGGTTGAGAATTTAGGCTTATCTAGCCTTGATTTCGCGGAAAGTAACGGGTAATAGAGTTTTGTAAAAAGTTTTTGGGTAGTGGAGTCTTATTTAGAACGGTTGAAGAAGGTGTAGGAAGTTTTTTAGATTTTTCTAAACGCTTGGACTAAATGAACGACGTAGTTTCTTTAAAAAACAACATACACTACCGGCCAAAAGTTTCCAATCACCTCCCACTTTTCACCGATATTAAATCTGCTGCTAATTTTTTATAGATTTCAAGTTTATCTCAATTCTACTTTTATCAATTGATTCGAACGATAAAAAATTCTCAAAGTCGTTGACTTTTTTCTGGAAATTTTTGTGTAAATTGCAACGCTCGGTGATTCCAAACTTTTGGCCGGTAGTGTATTATAGACTATTGACTTTAGACTATAAAGTTTGTAACGAGCATAAGTGGTAGGAGAGAAACGAAATTTTCCTTGTGAAATTCGAAATGCGTCGGAGCGTTAAAGACACTGGAAATACTTTCACCGAGAAAGGGTTAAAGCATTGAAGTATTCTTTTTAGCCAAGCTTCGACTTTGCACCTGTGTCACCTTATCGTCGGTGTAACGAAGATGCTGCTATCGCGAATAACGAGGATAAGAATAGAGAATTTCCACAGAACAGATGAAAATTACGAATTATAACATTAATCGTCTCTGAAGTTATTTCAACCGAACGAACTTTCTAAACCAGCGAGAACCGTCGAGTCTCCTTTCTAAATGAGACATCGTCGTCCACATCGATCGAGAGCCTTCCCACCGGATACATTATTCCCTGCCAAAACATCCACACGTTTCCTCGGTTATTTTTTCTATGCTCGGCTATTCGCGTACCAGCGCTATTTCTCGGCGAAAAAAATAAGAAGAAAAAGAGAAAGAAACGAGGCATTTCGCTTATCGAACATTCTTTCTTTCTCTCGCCCCCGCGCGAGGAGGACCGGCGGCTGGTTTCTTCCCCTGGAACCAACCCGAAATTTATGTCTCATCGGGGCCCGATTGTAAATAGGCGGAATTTATTCGCGTCCCGAAATCGCCTGCGAATATAATATAGACACGGTCAGATATCTTCGGCGTGGGTGGTGACATTTGTCACGGTTTAAGTGTGCGCCGCCTCGAGATAGGGGCGTACAGTCCATCTCGAGCGCCACGTCCTCAGCTTTTAAGGCTCGTAAAACTCGCGATAAAAACACGTCACGGCGATATTTTACTATTTTACTAGACGCCCTTTTGTCAACCGGGGAACCCCCACGTGGACGTACCTGAGAACGCTCAGCAGCGGTCGTCTCGTTATCGATGGAAATTCATCTGTGGGAGACGCGGAGCTCCTCAAAGTCCGAAATCTCCGTCCTTCGTGGACGATTACGTCGGCGTTTTAATTAACGTTCGGTTACAAGAGACGAGAGCCGTCTTACCAGGTTTCTAAAGCCAGACCGTGTCATAATATCGCTTGTTCTTTGATGTCGCGTACCGGTATTATACGACACCTTGATACTATTTTATTCTGGCGTGATGCGACAATTTCTCGTCGGTTCTTTAGGAATTTAGGTTAGACAGTTTTCCTCGATCCCCCCCGGTTTTCCTCGTCGTTGCACAATGCTTCGAGAGGAATCTTGTTACAGGTGGAACGAGCTTGGATATCAGATTTATTCGTGAATATTTCACGTACTCGAGAGAGATCCAGCGGCGATCTAGCTTAGATAAAGCACCCTCGTGCGTGTCTCTCGCAGGCACGTTTCACACACTCGCGTGCCTAATTCCTCGAGGTCTGCTCGGGATATCTCTTCGGAAGCTTCTTAAATCTCCCGCGACTAAGATCTTCTACCCGGCAAAAATCTCACCCGGACACTTTAAATCTCCGATACTCTCGGAAAGGAAGAGCTGCGCCGTGGTCGTAAAGCGAGCAGAAGGAAAGAAGGAGGCGAACTCCGCGAGATGAATGGAGTAACACTGCACGGGGAACACGTCACAATGAAGGTGTTCCGTTTACGAAAACTTGTCGAGATAGGATCTCCCGATTCACGAGAGGGCCCCCGCGGCGTCCTTTTTTCGTTTGGCCCAAGCCAAGACCGGCTGTGGCTGGCTGGCTGGCTGGTTCGACGTATCGAGGGAAGAAGCAAGCAGGCAGGCGTGTTTCGAATCCGGCACACGTTCCCGCTCGAATCTCGCGTAGGCTTTCTCTCTTTTTCGAAGTCTGACAGCGTTAATAACGCGCGAACTTTCCGAGCCACCGACAGAACAAATTGGTGGCCGATCGCCGCTCGCCTGATCTCAATTAATCAAAACTCGATCGCCCGGGACGATCACCGTTCATTATTGCGGTTAATTCGCCGTCACGAGCGGCGGACCCATTGAAACCGAGCAGCATGCGTGCAAGAGGACAGTGGGACCGAGACAGAAGTACCGTTTCGATGCATCGACACGTAAGACTTGCCTCTCGGTTTCTTTCGAAGGGGGAACCCGAGGGGTTTTTGCTCTTCTTGCTGATTGTCGCTGTAAACTGCTGGGTGGTTTCTTTGCCGACCCTTTAGCGACGGTATTTCCTTCGGGGGAAAAAATGACGGGCGAGCGGAGAACGATGTTGACAAGTTTTATCGAGAGGGGAATTTGATTTGGACTTGTGATTGAGGTTCGGGAAGTGTATTTAAAATAATAATGATTTATTAAGAACAGTGAAGAAACAAGGTCTAGATGTGTACGTTAATTATGGACCACGCTGAATTTTTCTCACGAGATCTTTCCTTCCGCGCTGTCAACTCAGAGCCTCCTCTTTCTCAAATCTCACCCCACACTGACTCTCGTTCCACACTCTTGCTTTTTTAAATATGCACACTCTCCATTTTCTCCCGAAACTAACTTAAAACTGACTGTGCTTCGTCGAGGCCTCGTTGAGCTTTTCTTTCTCAAGAAACGAACGAAGGCAGCAACGCTCGCGATCCTAACCTTAATACCAGAACGAGTGACTGGGCGAAGAGTGACCCATTAGCTGCTTTCCAGGAGTGAATCTTTGTCTAATTAAAACGCGATTAAGAAAATAGAAGTATATTGGAAAGTTACCAGTATCGAAGTTTCCCTTTTTCTGCAAGATCTCTAATGGGTCATTTTTGACCCGGCTCATCGTTCCAGTGTCAACCCAAGCCTCGAGACGTCGCGCGGAGTCCCAACGGGGTGGTTCCTCGAACCCACGCTACTTTTTACTCATTTATCCTAAAAGAAATTGTTTTTTGTCAAAAGTTTTGTAATATTTGAACATGTGATGCTTTATGAACAATATAGCATATTTTTTGCATTGTATTACATATATATTTATTAAAGAAAAATAATAATATATGGTAGAGTGTATACTAACATGAAACTAGTCTGAACCTGATTCTTCTCGTGATTCGCCTGATGTTATACACGAATAGTTGTTACATCTTTCCTTCCCAATTAGTTCTGTGATTATTTGTTACTCTGTGGAGATAAGATGAGCGTTAGGCTCCGCTTCACGCGATCGTCGCTGTACTGGTATTTTTGAACAATGTATTTTTTACATATAGCAACGGGGACCTGTGAATGTGGACACGACAATAAGTAATTTTTTGAGAATTTTTAACACGAGGGTTAAAACTTGTGGGTTCGAGGAACCCCCCCTTTGGGAATGCTAGGGTTAACACATGGTCATCCGCTGGCGTAGTTCCACTTGATTTTACATTTACAGCAAGATACGTGCATTTTATAGCTACTAGAACTTCATTATTCGGCTCTTCGAGTCTGAACCCAACCTGAAAATAAATCCGATGGACTCCAGCCTCCGTAGCTTTTATACACCTTCTTATACTCGAGCTTCTGCCACGAATTACTTCACCTATCCACAAACGACTCAACTTTCACCTATGCCATTCCTCCGCCCACAATTATCGCGTTAAACGTCGCGTCCAGGAGTATCCGTACAAAGAAAGTACCTAAGGAAGATTTTCCTCGAAGATCCTCGACTCTCGAACCTTATCCATGACCCGTGCTGCGACGCTTGTACAACACCTTCGGCCCATATCTTAATAAAGATTCTATTTTATGCCGTTTAAACGTCAACGACGCGTTAAACGTGGAGAGACTTAAACGGCGATTCCGCCAGGTATATCTCCCGACGTTGGGATAGGAGAATTATCTCTGTGCGTTTCGCTCGTAAACGAAGAATCGTTTTTCCACCTTCGTGGATCGAGATCCATCTCTTCCACCCACGAGATCTCCTTTTCTCTCCAGCTCTTTTTCTTCTTACTCTTAAGGTTTTACCTCTCTGTCTCTCACTCTCGTTCTTGGTCACGGTGCGTTTGTAGTTACTCGAGATCTGATAGCGCAAGAACAAATGTGTTAATAGGCTCGGTTAGGTACCGCGTTATTACCGCGTGTCTCTATGGATCCATAAAGTAGCTACACGGACAGATAGCATCGGGCGGCGTACGCTTCTGGTGTATCGATGTTAGAGCCGGGGGAAGATTAAATCTGTTGTTACGCTGCTCGCTCGTTCCACGCTTCTGCAACAACCGTTTCTTCCGCTTGTAATTGTAAACTCTTGAACGCTGCTTTTGCTTTTTGCTCCGGGGTTTATTATTTTCCACCTTTGGGCGTGTTTCGCTGTGCTCGGTAGCGTTTACCTCTATTTTCGTGTCGTTTTAAGGCTTGTAATAGGTGGACGCTGTTTATTTTATTCGTGGTTTTTAGAGAAGTTTCTACTTCTGAGGTTTAGTTATTGGCTATTATCAATATTTATCTGGTAGTTGAAGCGAACTAACCTGACCGTGTGTTCGGTTGCACTCAAGAACTGAACAGCTTATGGACCAGCCTGACACTAGGTTACAATTTCAAATGGACCAGCAATAGATTAGCCTGACAGGAGGTTAAAATTTCAAATGGACCAGCAATAGATAGCAATGGACTAGCTTGACACGATGTTAAAATTTCAAATGGACCAGCAATAGATAAGTCTGACACGAGGTTAAAATTTCGAATGGACCAGCAATAGATAAGTCTGACACGAGGTTAAAATTTCAAATGGACCAGCAATAGATAAGTCTGACACGAGGTTAAAATTTCGAATGGACCAGCAATAGATAGCAATGGACCAGTCTGACACAAAGTTAAAATTTCACCATCATAAAGAAACTACTGCCATTCTGCCATAAACAGTCACGTATTCATTTGGTTCAGCTTTTACCAACATTTAAACATTTTCAACTTTCATATTCTGCTTCCACAAATTTTTCCAACATCCATTCCTAATTTCGACTTCTCTTCTCAATATATTCAATCACCACTCCTCATTCCAAGCTACATATTTCAAACCACAGCTAAAAAATAGCAGAATTATTGTAACATCGAAACTTCTCACACATCAAACTCGTGCACCAGACAGTCCTTGTAAAAATACAGCGAATCAACCAAGTCAACAATTGTCGAAACGTTAAAATCTTGCGATATCGTTTCTCGGAGCAAGTCGCAAATACCGAGCACCGTACACCGTAGACATTCCCATTTGGCAACAGAAATCGTTCAAGCAACCCCTTCTAAATTTCCCAATAAATATTCAACAGTTGCCCGCTCTCGCGGAGGCACATTCATACATGTGTCACGTTGCTCGGGTAGGTTAATTGAACGCGCGCCGGTCGAAACAATTACCAGAGTAGATCTCATCTGTGGCGGCTGGGACGCGCGTAAACGCGTCTCGCGAGCGGACGCCCGCCTCTCGGACGATTACGTTTATTTACAGGCCGCGGTCTCTCCGTCCCTTATCGGCGGGATCTTCTCCCAGGTCTAAACAACTTCTCGCGGGGCTCTCGCCTGTAAACGTCGTTACCGGCAACTCAATTATCCTCCGGCGAACCCCACAGCTAAGTCTCCCCTTTCTTCCCCGCCTCGCACCTCTCGCTGTTTTTTCGTTATACGCATTGTTTTACGCTCGAGCACCGTGTTCACGGTGTAATTTCTCCGGGAGAGAGATACCGCGACTGATTTACGCACACGCGGTTACCGGAGAAAATAATTGAGAGCGGGCCGCACGTCGATCCTCGGGGATTCCTTCGTTTGTTGCGCCCGACTTTTTTCTTCGCATATAGAAAGGTACTTTGACGTGGATCTTTTTATTTGTTAACGCGTTCTGGATGGCGGAAAAATTCACGAAACGTTGGCTACTGTCGGCGTTTGCTGTGATTCGACGGTTCAGTTTTTGAAGGACTTTGTCGATTTTTGTTGTCACTAATATTTGTGCGATTTTTCGTAGTATGTTGTCGAATCATTTGGTGACCCACTGATGGGTCATCGAGTGATATTCTTATTTACGAATGTGACCCACTGTGGGTCATTACACCATGGGTGACAATAAAGATACGACCCACCGTGGGTCATTCCACCATAGGTGACAGAAAAGATTGAATAGAGATGTGACCCCCAATGGGTCATTCCACCATAGGTGACAATAAAGATGTGACCCACCGTGGGTCATTCCACCACAGGTGACAATAAAGATATGACCCACCGTGGGTCATTCCACCATGGATGACAAAAAAGACTGAATAAACGACGTGACCCACCGATGGGTCATCAAGTGGAATACCATCTTATTTGCCAACGTGATCCACCTTGGGCCACACCGTCTACTCATTTTTTTCCTCCATACCAAAATGACCCATCAACGAATCACACTGACAAACAACAAAATCACTTGATGACCCACTGGTGGGTCACACATCCCGAACGTGTGAATTCCTTCCATTCCCGAATACAAGCATGTTTATCATCGCGCACCGATGTCACTGGTCGTCACTTTAAAACAGTTAAAAAAGCAAACGATCACAGATGCATTCCGCTTTGAAACCAGGCAGAAGAATGTCCATAAACCCGGAGAAATAAAATCGAACGGAACGTCGCGAGGGTCCGAAAAATAATCAGAGCGTGAAACGGTGAATGGGGCGGTACGCAAATGAAGTAACTGCATTTCGGCGAATCGTTGTCCCGTCTCGATCGCTTTTTAATCTCTCATCTATACACACGTAGTTCTTGTCCTCAGAGAAAGAGAGAGAGGGACCTGGCGGGGCTGTTTCTTCCACGGTGTGTAAACGGCAATCGCTCAAGTACGAGGCGGCCCGAGCCGAAATCCGCCGCTCTTTTGTCGGCACGCTTTCATTTTCGCGCCATTTTTGGCGAGGCCGCTTTCGCCGGTTATTAGTTTAATTCGAGATATAAAGCTGATGTAACTTGCTTGCAATTAGCTACCGGCTTTATCGATCGCTGTTTACGAGTCCCGAGCGCGAAGGCCAGCCGCGCGGGACTTTCGAAAAACCGATACGCCGCCGCCCCGTCGTCGACGCTGCTGCGGCGGCGAGGTCTCGGTTAATTACGCCCGCGACACCGTAATGAACCTGAAAAAATTGGACCGCGAAAGGGAATATCGGTTCTTTACCTTCCTTTCTTTTTCTTTTTCCTCCTCCTCCTCTCTGCTTTTCATTACACGCCTGAGATTTCTCAAATCGAATCTCGCACGCGGCGCAAGTTAAACGTGAAACGATTTAAGCATGAAAGGTGAATCGAACTTCCAGTTTTATTCTTCTAGATTTTTCTTATTACTTTTCGTAATTTCTGCTTGGATATATAAAACGAGACTTCTTAGATCTCGTAAATTGGAAATAAAATTTAGGGCTGCAGGGTGTATATTAATCTTCAGATTTTAATTTTCTTCCTTTTTTTATTACCTTCTGTCATTTCTACTGGGATATATAAAACGAGACTTCTTAGATCCCATAAATTAGAAATAAAATTTAAAGCTGCAGGGTGTATTATAAATCTTCAAATTTTAATTTTCTACCTTTCTTGTAACTTTCTGTAATTCCTACTTGATATTTAAAACCAGAGATTTCTTGGACCCCATAAATTAGAAATAAAATTTAGGGCTGCAGGGTGTATTATAAATCTTCAAATTTTAATTTTCTACCTTTCTTGTAACTTTCTGTAATTCCTACTTGATATTTAAAACCAGAGATTTCTTGGACCCCATAAATTAAAAATAAAATTTAGGGCTGCAGGGTGTATTATAAATCTTCATTCTTTCACTGTGTTAGTCTCCCAAAAAATTTGAAAAAATTATCACACATTATATCAAAAAAATAGTTTCAAAGAAACACCAGAGTAACATTCTATGTTACCTATAGCCGGTAAAAACTGCCCTGATGTCTCGATTCGACAACATTTTCACGCCGAAAGATCGTATACTCCGAGAAAGAAACGAAAAAACCACGAGAAAAGTCTTTCTATCTCTAGTAATAGTGTTACTATATCAACGAACTATGTCCTCAACACGCTATTATCAGTCCAGCAGGTACTTTGTTCGGCGGTATTAAGCCAGGTAACGACTACCTGTTTCCGTGGCTTTTCCATAGCCGCGTATTAACGATATTAGCAGCCGTGGCTGGGCCGGGTGATTTACGAGGCGTGCTTTCGCAAGGCTCTCCCGCGTGTTGTCGCGGTGCCGGACGATTTTCGTCTCCCCCTTCTTCCCTCCGCGGACCCCTCCTTTTGAAAAGGACATATAACTCGTTTCCAGTCGTGCGCGCGGTTGCAACAAATTTACGGTTACTTTAATTACGGCCAACCGCGGACACGGTTCATTAGGAGAATTTAACTCGCCTCGAGTGGCGCTGCCAATAGCCGCAACCACTCGGGGCCCCGACAGTCCATTAACATCGACGGCCACAGCCCGCTTTTCGAACCGTTCAATCCTTGTTGGTCAGACCTATCGTTTTGCCGTTCGTTTGCTAAGCGGAGTTCGATCGTTTTCGCGTGCTTTTCGAATTTTATTCGGACGAATCGTTCCTCTGAAAGTGTTTTCTTTTTTTTGCTGTTCCATTCTTTTGGCACGAAGAGAGTTGCGAGCGTTTTTTCGCTCGAGATGTGAGATTTAAATAATGAATTGAGTTTGACTGCGATGAAGACAGTGGAGAGATTTTTAAATAACGAATTGACAGGGGAGGACGTGTTATGAATAATTTCACCGTACGACTTCATATAAAAATCAAATTAGCCCCCGAAAATGTCACCTGTAGCGTGTTTGTCACTGCAAGTTAATCAATCGTACATTTTCCCTAGGCTTTCGAAAAATCTGAAAAATTCTAGAAACAATCAGTTACATTTTTCTCGATAAAAAGAAAAATTCGTTTGGAAGAAGTACAAAAATGAAGCTTCATCTGGGTCATAAACGACCCAAATTTCCAGCGAAGGCTTATAATTTCCACAGTTCTTTGCAACAAACTAAGACAAAAGTGTCTAACCACAGATACTCGCAAAGTTAACCATAATCCCGGTGAAACGCTGAAAATCCTCGTTTCACCGTGAAACGTATCTACACCCGAGAAACCTGTAACACATCTGATAGCCCATTCTGTACACTTTATGAACCACAGTATCCCTCTGAACGCCTCCCGACAAACGAACAGAAACACCACGATACTCCGGCACACGGAGAAAACGAGAGAAAGACCGTTTGGCACAGAGAAGTTCTCACGTGTCTTTCCCGGGTTTTCTACTCTCGGGGGGAATGCAGAGCCGGTGTCCGGTGACGCGGGAGGATATGTAACGATGAAAAGTCCCGGTAGAAAGAAAAAAGCAGAGAAAAAAGGCTGGAAGCGAGCGAGAGCGGCGTGAAATTGAACGGGCGCGAGTTAGCCGGCGCGAATCGTTATCCGCGCGATGTTTATCTACGTCAGAGGAGACGTTTATTTCCATGAGAGCTGGCGAAGTGGCGTCGCGCGCCATTTCCTAGCGCTTTAACGGCTATTCGCCGGTTGCATAACCGCCAAGGCTCTTTAATGCGAAATAACGCTTGGAATGGACGATCGTTATCGAGAGATCGCCCTGCGACTGCTCGCCGATTCCGTTTCGACGAGCTCAGGCCAATTATTGCCCCGAAACGCGGGCCGCACCTCTCTTCGCTGATGTTTGATTTGTTGCGCCTCGAGTTACACGCTTTCAACGTTCTCCCCCTCGATTTGGAACGCGAGGGGAGATCTTTGGGGAAAAATGACGAACGGCTGTGACGATAGCGTTTCGAAGCGTTCTCGAAGAATTCCTGAGAAGTCCTGAAGGAGGTAGATAGTGTGAATTTTGATGACGGATGCTGGGTCACTTTTGACCCGAGTTTTAGGCGTCTCTTGCTTCAATATGCATTCGGAGCTGAGTCACGAATCTCCGGTTCTTGTATTATAAATATTTTTGTTATTTTCATTGTAATGTATTATATAAGAAATGTGGTTTCGTTTGCCTACGAGGAAGATTGAAGTACAGTAAATTCTCCACAAGTGTCGGTCCGCAAGGAACCTAAACCTGACACTTGTAGAGTCAGGGAACGTAGACAAGGACAGCGAATAAAAGATAAGGATGAAACGTGATTAGAGGCAACCAAGAGATTTAAATACCAACTTTTTTAATTTTAGTGACATCAAACACGACATAATTTGAACAACATTTACATATTAACACGTTCACTGTCTGGCGTGACAGTGAATAAGTAAATGTTGTTCAAATTATATCGTGTTTGATCTCATTTTCATCCGAAAAATCTCACCAACATGTTAAAAACAATTTCAGATGAAAAAAAGTAAAATTAAAGAAATGATATTTTTCTATTACGAATTGTCGAGCCGTGAAATCTCGTAAAAGAAACCGAAATAGGACCATCTATACTGACATGTTGGATTATTTCTAACAATACCCTATGGAAATAATCAAGTGAGGACAAAAATGTCTCCGGGTTATTTTAAACAAAGGCACTGGGACTTCCACCAGATGCATCTTCGTCCGTCTTCGAGTCACTCACTACACAATGCCATACCATAGTGTAAACAGTTTCTAGGTATAAGGGGACCCCAACTTTCTTTTGGGTGCCCAGAAACAGTCCTTCAGAAGATTCAATAGAGTAAAGACGTTTCCTCTGAGACCGTAAATAAAATCGTATATTACAAAGTTAAAAGACTATTTCATTCCATAACCCATTTCCGATATGACACTTGTAGAATCCAAACTGACTGACACTTGTAGAGAATTTACTGTATTGGGTCAAATTTGACCCAACGCCATCCGCTGTTCGAGGATTAAGATTACCTTCGAATTATTTTCACTTACATTCGTAACCCTTTGCGATCCTACGTCGACTCAGACTCGACACAAAAATTTTCTCCGTCAGATATCGTGTAACGGTAAATTACAAATCATGAATGACCAAATAAACCATTTTTTATGCATTGATATTGTACTGAAACTTAGTATTTTGTAACTAACGTTACGCCGAAATATTGAAGTAGAGGGAAACTACGTGGTAGTGCCCGAGAGTGACCAAACGAGTACGAACTAGCTGGAGTGTTTGGACCGCAAAGGGTTGATATCTAATATTTATCAAATCCTCACAAACTGTGCATTCTTTATGACGCATTGCACGCAGATAACACCGCTCCATCGTGGGAATTGGTGGTTCACACACATGTGACGCTGCTGGCGAAGTAAATTACTCTACTACCAGAAACCTAACAATAAATTATAACCAACTTACGAAATTCTTCTCTGGAAGTAGTTCACCGAACACGATCCACTTGCACCGCGAGCCATCCAAGGATTAAATTTCACCTGGATGTTGAGAAAAAGGTGTACAAGTATACCTGGTCACGCAGTGCGCGACGAAAAACTTCACGTTCTTCCGCGACGCAACAACAGCTGATTATTCACGCTTTTGCAACGACGCGGTCTCTCTCTCCCTCTCGATGTACAAGTACCTACGCCGCCGCGGCGCGCGATCCTTAAAGGTATATCAAACAGACAACACGCAGGAAGAGAGAGAAGCATTAAAAAAAAAAGAACGTAAGAAAATGAAGAAGAAAAAAAAGGGGAAGAGACAAGCGTTGAACCGTTGCAGCCAGGAACAAAGTGCGAAACGGCGTGCTCGTTCGGCGACAAATTTCGCTCTCTAATTTGCATACGCGCAATTTGCAAACCGTCGTGTTACATCCGCGCGAGCACACCGGCGAACACAGCCAGTAAAGGGGAAGAGAGAGAGAGAGAGAGAGAGGTGGAGAACGTCGGTGGCGAGAGCAGAGCCCGTCTTTTTGCGTTGTTATCGGTTTACTCGCATTAATCTGTTTCGCCGCGGCGGAAGCGGAGCCGCGATTATCTCCACGACCGTTATTAAGAGGCGGTTATTAATGAAATGCCCGCGACGAACCGTCCGAACAGCTGATGTAATGGCGGCCTTTTCGAGATAATCGCCAGGCCACTCTAAGCCAACCAAGTGGACTCCCGAGGAAGAGAAGAGCGAGGAGGTGCAGCGGGGAGAGACGGGGAGAGACACCGCGAGGGGCTGTTGAGCGCAAAGGTGTCGCCGCTGGAATGCAGTATTACCATATCCAAACCTGACGTAACTTTCGTTGGCCAGTGACCTAGAGACGATCCTTTCGCGTGCACACCGTGTCTCGTGCAAACCGAGACAAGACTCTGTGTCCTCTCTTTCTTTCTTTCTGTTTCGCCCTTTCTACCCTACTCTCGGCCTCGCGCTCCGCCGTTTACACCTTGCGCGACGATCTCGCCGTGAACTGGATCGTTAGCGGTTTAGTAGACGAGGCTTCGTTCGGTGTTTCGTTGCGTTTGTGTTGGGGGATGAATGGGGATCGGCAGGTGCGAGCTTGGTGATTGATGAGGCAGGTTTTGCGGTGAATAAAGGTGTAATGGGAAGTTTCAGGTGTGGATTAGATAGTTAATAACGTTTGTCGTGTGGTGGATGATTTAGCGCTGTTCGCGAGTTTTGGGAACCATCCATTCTGTTGGTGTCATGCATCCGTAAAAATGTATTCTTGCGATACTGCGAGATTTCAGACTGAACTGATTTTTTAGAATTTTAGTAAAGCTTCTAAAATCCTTAACGATTAATCAATAAGTATCCTAAGTATTTTCCAGCGACATCAGATTTTCATTTCCATTATCCAAGAATCCGGTTTATTTATTAAAGTTTTTAGGATCTTAACGAAGGTCCTAAAATCTTGGGATCTTAGTAATTTTGTAATTCATATGCAACAAGTATCCTAAGTAGTTTCCAGTGGCATTTCCTTGTCCAAGGATCTAATTTATTTCTCTCTATAATTGTCTCTAAGTAATCTCCCTTTTCTCTTCTAATTTTAATTCCCAGGAGTATCGAATTATCGAACAAAGAAAAATTGAACGTTATGTCACGGCGCGAGGTGCAACGGATTACGTGTTGCATGGTAATCTGGACGATTCGAGGCGATCAACAATGTACGATTTCACGCGTTCGTTACGTGACTCGTTTGTTATGCAGATAGATCGCGTAAAGCGGTATCGAAAGCGTACATTTAATAATCCGTGCCGTTGGCTACGCCGCGCCGGCGTAAATCCTTGCCTCATCGAATTGCAGACCTTGTTGTCACTAATAATATCAGCGTGCAGCCTATCGTGGATATTGCTTTTTATCCAGCTCGCTAACGAAACAGCTGGTTAGGTGACGTCACTCCACTCCTACGTAAACACCGGAATAGCGATGGCTTCGATCGCACCTTTCAGCACGAAATATTTATTTTCGAAATTTAACGAAACACTCGAATTTTATTAATTGCCACAATGATGAAAACCATAACGGTGTCACTTCGTTTCGTTTACCGAAGAACTCTGAAAAATTGTTCCCAAGTATTAGAAATTTTTATTATTTTATCTTGAAAACTTGTTGAAATATTGAAAAAAGTGTTGAATTTTAGTAATACAGTCTGACTGAGACGATAGCAACAAGAAGAGTAGGAGAATTTGAAGGAGAGTTTGACGTACGCGAGCGTGAAATAGCTTAACAAGCGAGAGGCATGATCGAATCGATCACTCTCGCCATTGCTATCGCCCCTGGCCGCGTAAGAATTAACATTGGTTTGTTGTTAGAGAAGGAGTGTTTGTCAGGCGTCTTGGCAGCGAACGAGTGTTTGCGCAGCGTCGAGTGCGCTGGTTAATGCACATCGAGGTAGCAGCTTCGAGTAATTTTCTCGATGCTCCTCTTACGCATCTCCTCTTCCCTTCCGTTTCCTCTTCGTTCCCTCTTGCTCCTACAATAGAACGTTGTAACTGTTACGAGACCAAGTTGATTTATGGGGAAATCCAACGTGCTCCGTGTTACGCGTTCGCTGTATCTTTTTCTCGGATCGCGATCGTCAGCCGGAGCTCTCCTCTCTCCGACTTTCATGCTGCGTGTACACGCGTGCTGATTTCGCGATGAATCTTGCTGATAAAAGTTTGAAGATTAAATTTCATATTCGATGGAACAAGTTCCTCGGGTCGCTCTCTTTTCGCTTTGAAAATTCGTATCATTTTTCTGTTGTAAAGATTTTAAGTGGAAAATCGAGGAAGGTGTACGAAAATCTTGGAACAAAGTTTTAAGCTGTACGAGTGATGGATTTCGCGATGGATCTTGCGGATGAAAGTTTGAAAATTAATTTGAAATTTGACTCTTGCAAATATGTAACATTCTTCTTTTGAAAATTTTCAAACGCAGAATCAAAGAAGGTGTATGGAACTCTTCGAATAAATTTTCAAACCAAGCGCACGATGATTTCGCGATGAATCCTGC
>NW_017100307.1:2144772-2153475 GCF_001263275.1 Habropoda laboriosa | reverse complement strand
AAATCGTTTCACTTTTAAAAAATTCTCAAACGAAAAGAATAAAGAAAGACGTAAGAAAATGTTGGATCTCGGTTCCTCGCGTGACCGTAAACATGCGGGATCGAGGGATCGATTCCCTTGACGCTCTCAGCGCGTGCCAATTCTTCGTCGCGTCCCTTTTCTCCTCTCAAATAATAATTCGCGAGATCCTAATCGCGCGAATCGCTGCCCACTCGACACGCCAGCGCCTCGGGCTTCCCCTTCGTCTTCTTTATCATCTCATTGTTGTTCCCTTATCCGCGGCCATCTTGGACGCACGGAGGGCCCGGTAAGTGAAGACGGTCGAAAACATTGCCGCGAGATAAATCGTCGATTGACTCTCGAATTATGAAACAAGCGTAATCTCGTTGGGGGATCGCGACCACGCGCGCTCGATAGAGATCTCGGTACCGCGAAACGATCCCTATCGTGCCAAGTCACCGTGTAAAAGCGGACGCTTCTTCGCCGCCGCGTCGTGGTTTTTCTCGATGCAGAAAAGACCAGTTCGAGTGTGATTTTATTTATCGCTTCATCCTCCTGTGGCTGTTAACGCTTGCCGCTTCCTGCTTGATTTGAAAGTGCGACGGAAGGGTGTTGTTGCTAATGTGATTGTGAGATCGCTGTGATTTTCGTTATAGGGTTAGAAATTTGAGAAGGTGGAGAAGAATAAGGTGTTTTTGCTAATGAATATGCCGTTTGTCAAAATTGTCAGATCACTGTGCATTGCAAGTGTCACATGCGTAACAGACACCGGTATATATAACATCGGTATTTTCAATAGACAGCCCCTTCTAAAAATCGAGGTCTTAGCAAATTACTTTATTACACCAAAAATTCGACGACTCTCACACCTGAGCACCACATGCCCTAAGCAATAAAACAGACCTTCGACATCACCAATTTCAGACAAGCAATATAACAAATGTGAGAACAAATTCCCCACCTTCACACCACCACCAGACACACCCCAAACACACCGAAAAAACCAATCACCACACACTTCTACCACCTACGACAGTTTTCACACCACTAGTCGCAAAAACAGACCTTCGACATCACCAATTTCAGACAAGCAATATAACAAATGTGAGAACAAATTCCCCGCTTTCACACCACCAGCAGACACACCCCAAAGACACCGAAAAAACCAATCACCACACACTTCCACCACCTACGACAGTTTTCACACCACTAGTCGCATCATACACGTAGTTTATAAAATAGCGAACACCACACGACACGACACACAATTTTCCTATTAGTAAGCCTAGACATTTCGCGCTCTGTTCACGTTCGTTCACAAATATATAGTTTTAACAGCAAACTGTTGTGCGTTAATAATCTATCTTCCGAGCACTACCTGAGCCCCTATCCCGAGTAGATTCCTTAAATGGTCTGACTCAAAAAGAGGGACACTTATCGATTCGTAACACAAGCTACGAGAGATTCTTCATGAAAGGGTTAGAAATTGGAGAAGAAGTTTTTTATACACTTTTTATCACTCACATCAAGCACTACCTGAGTCCCCTATCCCGAGTAGATTCCTTAAATGGTCTGACTCAAAAAGAGGGACACTTATCGATTCGTAACACAAGCTACTAGAGATTCTTCATGAAAGGGTTAGAAATTGGAGAAGTTTTTTATACACTTTTTATCACTCACATCTAGCAGAACGAAATAAATTGCTATTCCTCCAGCATTAATTGCAAGTTAACACTATGCCGTCCGGTGGCACCACATTGGTGTCCTACGAAAATTATCGGACAAATGCTAGTGACACCACGTTGGTGTCTTATGGGAAGCTATCGCACAGACGCCAGTATCGCTTGCGTTCTGTCCAAGTAACAATAAGTTACAGGTTGCAATACGATCATATTTTGCATTTATTTACATATATCGTCGAAATTTCGTGAAAATGGAGGGACAGGATTGAGAACTATTGAGATTAGTAGAACTTCACAATTTATGATCTCCCGAAAATCTCGAAAAACCCCCGGCGACAGGCGAAAAAGAATTCGGATTACGCGTGCGGACGGCATAGTGTTAATAAGAAAATAGTAGCAGATTCAGTATCGGTGGGCCTAAAATTTCAGAGGATGATGTACGTGGAAGCTTGAGTTTTTATGAAAAATCTTAAGACACGTAACGTTCAAATGACTGCACTTCAGAAATCTGCAAAAATTGCGTTGCTGAGTTGTGATCCTTGACAAAATTTTCATATCTGTCTCTTCTTCCTCTGTCTTCATCTGTCTTCCTCCCATCTTCAGTCCTTTGGATCCACAGAAAAACCAGAGACAGTGCAAGTCAGAATTACTACACTGCCTTACACACTTTCTCTCCTTAATCCTTTCGCTACGGCAGATTTTAATGCGTAACGTGGATGACTGACGGTAAATTTTGAACCGCGGCTGTAAAATTTCTTCTTTCGCGTAACGTTCTAAAAGTCGGTTTATTAAATTAGATGGAAGTGCGTAAGGATAAAATTAAGTATTGAATTAAGGTGCAAGTGCACCAAAAGGCTCCAACGATGATTGCTAGCAAAATTTCAAAACGCCTATAGGCGCCAACAGTAATGAAAGGGTTAAGTAAGAAAAATGTAGAGGGCGTATATTTACGACTTTCGTAGTCAAAGGGTTAGTAACCCTAACGCATTCCCAAAAAACCTTCTGCATTGACTACCAGCAGGAAAAGAAACTCGACTTATTTCCTCGATCCTCAAACTCCATCAAGCCTCACAAATCGTCCAACCCACCCATCGAAAAAGAAGTACACACACACTCCAACTATACGCGTTTCCTCGCTCCTCAAACTCCATCAAACCTCGCAAATCGTACGACCGAACCACCCAAAAAAAAGATTCATCCTCGTCGAAACAAGCTGGCCGGTCAGGCTACCAGATATGCCGAGGGCGAACCCGTTAAACCAATAACGTCCCACCGGTAATCCCGACGGAGGAAAGGATTCACGTACCCAGAGAGTGGTTCTTCCACGGGTAACATTTTATCGTGTCCGTCGATCGTTTGTGGTAGGGAGGAGAGAAGAAGGTGGAGGATCGATCCCGAAAGACGGTTCGCGAGCGTTCCGCCTGGTGGTTGTTGGTAGAAGAGTGTAGCGCGGTGGGGGAGAGAAGGAGGGAAAAAGGAACTGGAAGAAACTTCCTCCCTTTCGCGCGTTCCGCTCGCAAAGGCATCAGAGGAGCGATCAGATAGGGCGCCTCGGCCCCGCGGCCGGACTACAAAGTGATATCCGACGTAGATATTGTGTGTGCACACGCTGCTCGCCCGATTACGTAACCCCGCGGCAAGCCAGCGCTGATTCACCGCACGAACCGCACCGTCTCCTCCTCCTCCTCGACGTCCACGTGCAGCCTTACCCTGTTACGATCGCCCACCGGCGTCATTTCTTTCCCTCCGGCTGTTCTGTGACTGATCGAAATCGGAAATTTCGGTGTGCGACACTTTTCTTCTGGTTTGTGCAAGCTTTTGTCACACCTTGGAGCTGGAAGATGGAGATGCGTAGGTGGATGAGACAGGGACTTTGTAAGTGAACTGACACGCGGAGAAAGGGGTTTTTAAATGTTTTACTGGATCAGTTTAATTGTCTTGAAGATGGGAAAGTTTGGGTATTTTGTCAAGCTTTTTCGCAAGTCCTCGCGTAGGTTTCCTGTAAATACCTTCTATTATAAGATCGTTAGAAGGATGGAATAAGTAGGGAAACATTATTCTGTCTGGGCAGTTCTGGCCTAGGTTTGTGTTCATGTAAATACGAGTTTCTTAGGTAGCATTACTGATGAGTCCACTAGGAGGGTCAGGATGAAGCGTGCATCTCCTTCTGTTGCTGTTTTGGAACTCTACTTCTGCTTCCTTTTCTGTCTATCCTCGCTTATTTTCTCTCTGTTTTTCTC
Organism: Habropoda laboriosa; assembly: GCF_001263275.1. Lineage (NCBI taxonomy): Eukaryota > Metazoa > Arthropoda > Insecta > Hymenoptera > Apidae > Habropoda > Habropoda laboriosa. The sequence continues at coordinate 2,149,553 of NW_017100307.1, read as the reverse complement.
TCTTATTTTCTCTCTTCCACTCTCCCTTTTCTTCTCTGTTCTCTCCCATATTTTCTCTCTGTTTCTCTCCCTCTCTTCCTCTCTCCCTTATTTTCTCTCTGTTTCTCTTTCTCTTCCTTCCTCTCTCCCATATTTTCTCTCTCTTCCACTCTCCCTTTTCCTCCTCACTCCTTTTCTCTTTTCTTCTCTGTTCTCTCCCATATGTTCTCTCTGTTTCACCCTCTCTCTACCACGTTGCTCTTCTCACCACCGAGCCGATACATTTCCCCGAATCCCACATCGGTACTATCCTTGCGCACCGAAGACGCTCACCCTCCCGAGTATCCAAAACGCCACGCACACCACCTGTATTTTCACAGTTGCCGCACGATTCGCGGCATACGTAGAAACGCCGTCATCTTTCATCCGGGAAGGTAAGGCCGCTTCCGAACATCGTCGTAAGTCAACATTTCGCATCGGGAACATTTGAATAATAACTTCTGTACGACATACTCCCAGCGTCCACCGGCGATATTTTATCGAGATCGTAAATCGATACAGCGGTAGCACCGCGACACGTGGGCATCTTGTACGTTGTAACGACCCCCGTGTCGTCTGTCATCTTTCCTGACCAAAGCTGATACATCCTTTTTCTTTCTTTTCCCTTTTTACTTTACTTCGTCTGACTTTGGCTCTCTTACGTTCTCGTACGAGCTCTGCATTTCGCGATCCGGTGGGCGCGAACTGGTGCGGTGGTCGTTGACCGTTTAATTCAACCGTGTTCATGGATCACGTCTGTAACTGTCTGGTTTCCTTTCTTTCTGCTGCTCCCTTTCTTGCGACGTACAGGTGTTTGTCCGTCGTGTGACATGCTACGGTTAATTACGAGGAAGGTTAAACGGAGGAAGCTTAGTTTTTACCGATGTGGATTAATTGGAACGATGTAGTCCTTGTTCTTGTCGCAGGGAGAAGTGAGCGTTTCTTGTTAGGTGTACTCGAAATTATTCTTTTATTAATGAGAGTTGTTAGAGTGACACGGGGAACGTGGCGTTCTTCTCTCTACGAATTTTGTCGATGATTCTCGAGCATCGATTGGTACTCTGATGTACATGAAATGTATATTGCGAAGGGAAGGAATTTGAGTGTCGAGTTCTGGAATTGTTCCTTTTTTAGCCAGTTTTACGAATTCTCTAATGATACATCTGTTATACATTTATGATGTTAAAGCAAAGAATTTCTGCGTTTAGTTCTAGAGTTGTTTGAGTAACATGGAAGACATAGTGTTCTTCCCACGAATTCCATAATGATCTTCGATCATCGATCTACGTGAAATATAAATTCGAAATTTGTTCACACTGTGAAATAACTAAATTTGTCTATCAAGTTCTAGAGTTGTTCCAAGGATATGGAGAACACAGTGTTCTTCCTACGAATTCCATAATGATCTTCGATCATCGATCTACGTGAAATATAAATTCGAAATTTGTTCACACTGTGAAATAACTAAATTTGTGTATCAAGTTCCAGAGTTGTTGTTGGAGGTCTTCCTACAATTCCTACGAATTCCATTATCGATCAATGTTTCAATTTACCTCAAACATAAATTTGAAACCTGTTCACATTGTGACAACACGGAACTTGTGTCTTCAGTTCTAAAATTCTTCCTCATCCACGAAATTCTACGAATTCCATAACGATCCTCGATTATCGATCACCAATTCACAACACGAAACCACAGAATTTCTTCTCCTCTTCCCACAATTTCACCGAATTCCATTATTAACACTAGAACTACCAGCCGAGTCAAAATGACCCATTACTGACTTTCCAAAACTGAACTTTTATGTAACTGAACCGTGATTGGAAAATTCGATTCATATCCATTCAGATAGAAGCATACACTAACCTGCCAAAAGTTTGGAATCACTTTATTAAATCTGCTGCTAATTTTTTATAGATTTCAAGTTAATCTCAATTCTACTTTTGTCAATTTATCTCGTATCAATTGATTCGAACGATAAAAAATTCTCAAAGTCGCTGACTTTTTTCTGGAAATTTTTGTGTAAATTGCAGTGCTCGGTGATTCCAAACTTTTGTCCGGCAGTGTACATGTAGAAAATAAATTCGGAAAGTTACAAACGATAATACTGACCAGTACTGAACATTCACGTTTCTTCGAAAGCTGCTAATGGGTCATTTTGACCCGGTCGGTAGTTCTAGTGTTAACCAACGTTTCAATCTCCCTCGAACATAAACTCCAAACCTGTTTCCACATTGCGACGACACAGAAGTTGCGCGTTGACTTCTAAAATCGTTCCATTCGCAACGAATTCTACGAATTCCATCACGACACACCGTTCACCGTGAATCATCTGCAAGAACCAGCAACGTATCCCTGCAAAATCAAAAAAATTTCACTCGTCAAATCAGCACACACATAGAGGGAACAGCTAGGAAAGATGGTTAGGTTTACGCGTGGGTGCAGCAAACGAGTCAGAGTTTCGCGCACGAGTTCCATGCAAAACCCACCTTCCCCTCGGCTTAGCCCTCGATGCTCGAGCCGGCTCTGAACGTTGATCTTATCTCGAGCATATATATGTACGAGTCCAGGTACACGCGATATCTCGATTGTGGGCCTCATCTGCATGCCGCGGTAATAATTCGGCTCCGATGCATTATACCGGTCCTGTGTTGGCTCTGCCTCTGGAGAAACCAGGCCAGAGGATCGATCCTTCCCTCTTTGTCTCTCCTCTCTTTCATCTCCGCCTCGATCCCCGTCCTCCTTTTTCTCCGTTCCACCGCCGCCGCGTATTCAATTACCCTGACAAAATCGAGCAGATAGCGCGCGAGTTTTAATTCGTATCGATGCCTTCGACGCGTTAATAACGAGAAGAAGTTGGCTGTATTGAACACGCGATTCGAGACAAGAGAGAATTAACAAGGATTGAAATTTGCCGCTCGAATATTTAGCTGGACGGTCGTGGACAAGCTCTTCCCACGCGATATCGAGACCCGATCGGGCATCGAGTAAATCGCTTCGAGGATAGATCTGGCTGATTATTTTCGATAGTTTTTGCAAGGTTCTCGTTTTGGGATCCGTGAACGTTGGAAAAGGGATGTTGAGGTGATTGTCGGTTCTGACGGATGGTAACTGAGTTTAGCTGACTGTGGTGTCGTATCGGTCCACGGATACGGGACTTGGATCACGGCGAATGGAATGTCTTATACTGAGAAACTAGCGAGAATCTGGAGTACAAGTTTATTTAATTTGCTGGTAAGGTACAAGTCTCGGCTTGTGATTCGACAACAGACTCGGCTGATCGTTTTTTGGTATGTATGGTTTGGTGTTCTGAGGAAGACTGACTCACAAATTGGAGGAGTACAGGAAAATGAGAGTTGGTGTAGGCGGAGTTCAAATCTGGGGGTAGAATATTGAAACGATGGAAATTCGGTGATTGGTCTTAGGATATTTGCAAGAGGATAGGGAAAGGGTAAAAGTGGGGATGGAAGTTCGAGGCGGATAGCGTTTTGGAAAATCCCAGTAGGAGAGGAAATCGGACATCGGAGAAGGAAAGGACTAGTTTGCTAATTAGAGGATAGGTGAAAAATATGTTACGCTGCCGTTCGGTACAAGTTTTACGGGGGTGCGTTAATCCTCTGCGTCGAGGCTCGGTCAGGACCGGTTTATGGTTTTTTTTTTGGGAACCGTTGTTCCGTACGGAACACTGACGATAGTTTTTCATATAAGATTCGTCGGAAAGAGGTGTCAACTCGATGGTGATGCGGCTAGATCCGGAAGGACACTGGTAATGGATCTATTGCACAAAATGAAGGTTCGAAGAGAATAATTAAGAGAGATTAATATCCATTTGGACACTTGATGTAATACTGTAGCACTCGATACAGTGGTTGATACAGTTTCACTTTTGGAAAAGTAAACTCTAACGGTGGAAAAATTGCAAAGGTTTTAAAAATTCGTAAAGGTTCGTAGCGAAGATAGCAAGAATTTAAGAGAGATTAATACCCATTTGGGCACTTGGTATAATACTGTAGCACTCGATACAGTGGTTGATACAGTTTCACTTTTGGAAAAGTAAACTCTAACGGTGGAAAAATTGCAAAGGTTTTAAAGATTCGTAAAGATTAGTAGCGAAGATAGCAAGATTTTAAGAGAGATTAATACCCATTGATGTAATACTGTAGCACTCGATACAGTGGTTGATACAGTTTCACTTTTGGAAAAGTAAACTGTAACGGTGGAAAAATTGCAAAGGTTTTAAAAATTCGTAAAGATTAGTAGCGAAGATAGCAAGAATTTAAGAGAGATTAATACCCAATTGGGCACTTGGTATAATACTGTAGCACTCGATACAGTGGTTGATACAGTTTCACTTTTGGAAAAGTAAACTCTAACGGTGGAAAAATTGCAAAGGTTTTAAAGATTCGTAAAGATTAATAGCGAAGATAGCAGGAATAGTCAAGTTAAGGATGGCGAATGAATGTTTTCGGGGATAAGAAGCGAAGCATTTATTTTCGCACGTTGCACAATCTCACTCTTCGTCGCAACGTCCCTTTTTTCAACGCTTCTAAGCCCCACACGAGTTCGTCTATAGAAGCACCTCAAAAGCAATTCGAAACTTGGATGTCTCCTTTCAGGATTAACATCGGAGACCAGGTGACGCAGGATCCTCGATATTCGCGTCGAAGGCTGGCCAGAAGCAGCGAAAAGTTTCGCCGAGGCAAAAAAGCAGAGACAAAAAGAGCGAAAAAGCGGGGCGAGAGAGAGATAAGGGTGGGGAAAA
>NW_017100307.1:2142470-2144742 GCF_001263275.1 Habropoda laboriosa | reverse complement strand
GCCGAAAAGTATTCGCGGCGGCCTGTGCTGCACGGCCCAAACGCTTGGTCATCCATCAAACGCCATGGTTTCTTTTAATACCGCGGCGTTAATGATCCTCGTATATTTGAAGAGGGGAAGAAGAAAAGAGGCTCTCAGAAACGTAACTGTCCAGGAGATGGTACCGATGTGGCGCCTACTTGTCAACGGTGAGCGCGAAAGGTCACGGCCGTCACTGCCTTCGGTGGCGTGGCGGTTTGCAGAGGCGGGATTGCAGAATTAATTATGCGCCGGGACATCGGCCTCGGCGTCGTCGTTCTACGTGTTCGTTACATCGTTTAACGCGTTTACGAGCTTTTTTTATGCTTCTCGCCACCGTTTCGCCTTTAATGTCCATTCGCGCGCGTCGCGTAGCTTCGGAGATAGGAGAGATGAATGGGACAAGCAGGAGTTGTATAGCCTGTTGCGCCTTAAACGACAGTCAGGGTCGCAGAATGTCGAAAACGCGTCTTCCAAGATTTAGCATTAGGAAAGTCCGGCCTCTTATTCCTTCCACTCCAGTTACCAATAATTTTGCACTTTCTATCTCTACCTCAAGTTGGTACTCGAAGAACAAGAGTTAATAAATTTCCACGTCACAAGAATTACGTATTTTGGACCATTCAGCGTTAGGAAAGCCTGATTATCGATAATCTTGCACTTGCCATCTTCATCTCGAGTACTCAAAGAATAAAAATTAATCACATTTCCGTGTCACGAGATTTATGTATTTTGGAACATTCAGCGTTAGGAAAGCCTGATTATCGATAATCTTGCATTTTCCGTCTCTCCCTCGAGTGCTCGAGGAACAAAAATTAATCAAACTTCCATGTCAAAAGAATTGCTCTGGAAGAGAGTCTACATATTCTCCAGAAAATAGTAGCAGAGGTGGAAGACCTCGAAGATCAGCGAATGGCCTTCTCTACCAAAACTGCAACCCCACTCGTGCTTCACACCTTTCTTCACCGAAGTAAAGGTCAATTTTCGCGACATAAACGCATCAGCAATTCCACGGTAGAATTATCTGCAATGTTGCCCGCATAAATCCCTCAGCTTGTCACTCGAGAGAGAGAGAGAGAGAGAGAGACGTGTTAAAGTTTCAGCACGTGGCCAACCAGTTCCCGAAACCTTCAACATTCCCACTTCACAGTTCAGATCCAAAGGCTCTCTGTAGTATAGTCGAAGAAGAAAAAAAGAAGAAACGATCCGATCCATCTGTTTGCGTGCCTTTCTACATCTTAACAAGCTATCCGTTACACACACACACGTCCTCCATTTCCTCGGAGTTGCTCGAGGCGGTTTCCACGCGTGGGCGCGGCGGAAGAGGAGGCTTTCCCAGCGAGTTCCTTCGTTCCTCTTTACGACGGTCCGCCGCCGTGAGCTCCGGTAATTGCCGGTCGATTGGCTCTCCGCCGCGGCCCGTGTGCCACGAAAGGACTCTGTAAATGAGCCGCGAGAGGGATACTCGTTAGAGGGAGGCGGCGCGGAACAGAGACGGACGGTGAACGTGAGTTATCGATCCTGTGCACGTGGGCGCGTTCATTGATAATCCGATGGCTGACGGCGAGAGCCGTGCGCGTAACTAAAACGCAGCCTCGCGTAACTGCCTACCGATTCTCCCTTCGATTCGACACAGATTAGAGCTGACCGCCTCGGGGAGAACGCCCCTCTCTGCCCTCCGCGCCGACACGCTAATGAATTACTTTTTCTACCCTTTTGCCCTGCGTTTGCTTCGGTTCGAGAGAGAGCCTTCGGAGAGGTTTTCGCGGAGAAAGTGAACGATCTTTCGGTTTGCTCGAGTTTCAGTCTAGCGAAGAAATTTTGTTTAAATCGTATTATAGTATAATGGGTGTACCTGGTAATTATGAATGACAGTGTTAGTATGTGCGACGCGCAAATTCTCATGATAAATCACTGTTATCTTCGTGTAACGCAGCATACAAAGCGTGCAGTTTGCGTATTTAATGCAAATTACGTGACATGCATTGTATTACGTATAGCTGATGCGAGCAAAAATAATTCGAGGTCTTGCGGACGATGTTTTAGTAGGATAGTGGTAACTAACGTTATCGTCCAAGCAGAAAAATAATATCATTCGTATAAATATTGTGTTAACAATAATATTTGGCCTACGTACGGAGTAATCTACTTCAAACGTATCTACTTATAAAAAAAATGATCTATAATTCGGTATACAGATTTCCACTTCGTTAAATAAAACCTCGATACCCGCAGCTTCAAGCACGACACATTC